>NC_058031.1:25494287-25647873 GCF_019176455.1 Solea senegalensis
TAACATATATATGTGACCATGAAAACAAGTTAATATATGTAAGTAGACCTCCATAACTAACATATATGTGACCGTGAAAACAAGTTAATATATGTAAGTAGACCTCCATAACTAACATATATGTGACCATGAAAACAAGTTAATATATGTAAGTAGACCTCCATAACTAACATATATGTGACCATGAAAACAAGTTAATATATGTAAGTAGACCTCTATAACTAACACCTTTAAGTTTTCATCTTATGTAACAGAGTTTAACTTTTCTTCTGACCTAACAAAGTTTAAGTTTTTGTCTTATGTAACAAAGTTTAAGTTTTTGTCTTACGTAACAAAGTTTAAGTTTTCTTCGGACTTAACACAGTTTAAGTTTTCATCTTATCTAACGACCTCCTTTATGAATACATTATATCATTGGCATCAATTCACTAATCAGGTGTTTAACAGTGATTGGATGTCAGAGATAAAATCAGTTGGCCTCGAACACCTATTTACAAACAGGCATTATAGCATCAGACATGTCTGATATATCTATATTTCCTGTAATATATGTAGATATATATACATATCTACATATATACATATACATATGTATATATATAACTACATAGAAAATGAATAAGACGGCGTTAAGGTGGTTAAAACAACATTGAGGTCACGGTGTTTCCCGACCATTTCGGTATTTTATATAATTTTCCTCTGAAGAAGCCTTTGAGCGCCC
Source organism: Solea senegalensis (assembly GCF_019176455.1). Taxonomy (NCBI): domain Eukaryota; kingdom Metazoa; phylum Chordata; class Actinopteri; order Pleuronectiformes; family Soleidae; genus Solea; species Solea senegalensis. The sequence continues at coordinate 25,495,009 of NC_058031.1, forward strand.
CGCCCCCTTTTTCACCTCAACTTTCCCAAAGCTCCACACCAGTGGTGTCAGTTTTACGCAATATTTGCTGGTTTTAATGTTAATCTCATTATCAACAGATCATTTCTCTGTATACGTTTGTCGGGAACTGTGACCGAGACACGAGACGATGCAGTAACTGTAACATAGATTGGACTGAACGTAAATATTTCCCATAGTTCCCACATCTGAAGTTAATGGCAGTTGTGTATAAAGTACCTTAAAGTGATACTTGAGTAAAAGTACAAGTCTGTTACCAGAAAATGACTTTGGTAGAAGTTGAAGTCACTTTTTCAAATATTACTTAAGTAAAAGTCTTAAGATTTATGATATTTACTTAAGTATCAAAAGTCATTTTCTGATACAAAATGTACTTCAGTTTTAGAAGTAAAAGTATTAAAGGTAGGAAGGTTGTGGGTTAAATTCCTGTCTCTGCTCGTCCATATGTGTCCTTGAGCAAAGACATTTAAGACCATGTGTGAATGTGTATGAAAGATGTGTGAATGAGTGAAAAGTGTAGTGTAAAGCGGCTCAACACTAGAAAAGCTCGATATAAATACAGACCATAATACCAACTCTGCTTCTGATTTGATTTGGTAGTAACAAGGAACAAAGAGAGTTACACGAAATGTAAATATAAATAACAAAGTAAAGTACAGATATGTGAACTTTGGACTTAAATAGAGTAACAACGTATTTGTACTTTGTTACATTACAAGACTGAGAAACTCATTTCATACAACGTAACATAAAACAATGATTCAGAGAGAGAGAGAGAGAGAGAGAGAGAGAGAGACTACAGTATGTGAAGAATTGCCCTGAAAGAGTTTTTGTGGGCTCGTAACAAAGACTCCTCACAAAACACACTGACATCGGAATGTTAATTAATTAATGAGGAAACTATTCAGCCCACAGAAGATTGTGGAGAACAGACATAGAAAGAGAGAAAGAAAGAGAGAGAGAAAGAGAGAGAGAGAGAGAGAGAGAGAGAGTGGCTGCAGGCAGAACACACTTTTTTTTTCACGTGTTGCGTCTTTGTTCTTGTCCGTGCATGTCAGTCACTTCTGCTGCTGTGAAGCAAGCGTCGTCTCCTCGATCGTCCGCACAAACTCAGCAAACAAGCTCCTCCCACGTAATGCAGTCATATTTGAAAAGACTGAGCCAAAGTGGCTGTCAGATTATTATCACACGATGTAATCCCTCCAGTAAAACATTAAACAACACAAATGACTGACTTACTCAATTTCAAAGTCGTCATGATACCAAACATTGTGGTTGATCTTGAAATCAAAATCAAGGATTTATTTGGTGTCTTCACCCGTGTTCAAGCCTAAAGAGTAGAGTTCACTCACTCACTCTGCCACACCAAAGTCCACGGAGAACATCACAGAGAACGTCCACTGCTGCCTCCATCACTGACTTCAAATGTCATATTTTGTCTCTTCAGTGTTTGAAATCCAAACTTCAGATTGACCTCAGTGACACAGAGTGACCACACGAGGCAGCAGAGGACCAGCAGCTCCTGTAAATCACGGATTTTCTCTATAAACCCAGAATTTAGACTGAATTAAAGATCAGCTTTCATCACATGACTGGTGACACTTTTTCAAAAATCCAACCTCTTCTCCTGAAGTGTGTGTGTGTGTGTGTGTGTGTGTGTGTGTGTGTGTGACATTCCAGCAGTGGAAACCTGAGAAGGTGGGACTCTTTCTGGTGATCGAGGGAGCTGAGGTGTCAGAATTCCAATTTCCAAAAACGGTTGCTCCCAATAACACACTGTGTCACACACACACACACACACACACACACACACACACACACACACACTCAGTTGTAAACATTATCTCTCTTTCTCTCGGCTTCATTCAAAAATGTTGCCTCACACCAGTGTGAACTTCTCTGCTTCCTCCTCCTCCTTTATATCTATCCTTCCTTCCTTCCTTCCTTCTCTTCCTCCCTCAAACTAAGCGCTCCCTTGCTCTATTTTCCCAGAGAGAGAGGGAAGAGGGAAGAGTTTGAGGATCTCAGGCTCCTCCTACTTTCCGGAGATGCTCCAGCCCATCCCTAAATTATGGACCAATGAGTGAAGCTCATTCACAGCTCATGCAGCTCCTCTACAATAGGTAAAGAGAGAGAGAGAGAGAGAGAGAGAGAGAGAGGAACACACACACACACACACACACACACACAGAGTGTAAATGAAGAGGAGATGAAGAGGTAGACGAGACAGGAGACAATAAGACACACAGACAGGCTGACGGACACCTTCCTCATTGATCATTGATCTGAAGACACCATGCTGGTGGACATGCAGACAGGTGGCCGGTCACACATGTCTCCTGTGCTCCTGCTGCTCTGCATGATGGCAGCAGTTTGGGGTCAGAGCAGACGGGGGTCAGCAGCAGAGACGTCCCTCTGTCCGTCTCCATGTCAGTGTGAAGACGATGGGATATACGTCATGGTGGACTGTTCTGAGTTAGGACTATCATCTGTGCCGCTGAACCTGAGTCCACTTACCACGTATCTGTGAGTACCTCAACATCCTGCTAATGATCCCACTACTACCCCTACTACTACTACTACTTCTGCTTATGCTACTGCTGCTGCTGCTGCTGCTGGTTTCTTCTAAACTTCTTGCTGGTTTCTTCTAAACTTCTCCCTGGTTTCTTCTAAACTTCTCGCTGGTTTCTTCTAAACTTCTCCCTGGTTTCTTCTAAACTTCTCCCCGGTTTCTTCTAAACTTCTCGCTGGGTTTCTTCTAACCTCTCATTGGTTTCTGAACTTCTCATTGGTTTCTTCTAAACCTCTTGCTGGTTTCTTCTAAACTTCAAACTGGTTTCTTCTAAACTTCTGTGGTTTCTTCCTGGTTTCTTCTTAACCTCTTGCTGGTTTCTTCTAAACTTCTAGCTGGTTTCTTCTAAACTTCTGGCTGGTTTCTTCTAAACTTCTAAACCTCACTGGTTTCTTCTAAACCTCTGCTGTTTCTTCTAAACTTCTTCCTAAACTTCTCTGGGTTTCTTCTAAACCTCTCATGGTTTCTTCTAAACCTCTCATCGGTTTCTTCTAAACCTCTCATTGGTTTCTTCTAAACCTCATCGGTTTCTTCTAAACTTCTCATTGGTTTCTTCCAAACTTCTCACTGGTTCTTCTAAACTTCTCGCTTCTGATCAACCCTCCATCCGACCACGACATTTCGTTGTGCAATACCAGTTGTTGTGTAATGACAATAAAGATGCTTTCCTTTCCCCCTTTCCTTTCTTCTGAACTTCTCATTGGTTTCTTCTAAACTTCTCGCTGGTTTCTTCTGAACTTCTCATTGGTTTCTTCTAAACCTCTCACTGGTTTCTTCTAAACTTCTCGCTGGTTTCTTCCACACTTCTCCACGTCCAGGCCTCCTCTGCCTCTCCCTGTGTCCTCACTACTTCCTTCCTTGACCACTTGAATTGTGGTTTTGGTTAAGGTCATGGGTTAGTCAATAACTGGTTTAAGTTAAGGCTTTTGTTTAGGTTGTTCAAATGAATGGAAGTCAATGCAGAGTCCTGAGAGGAATAGCTGAACAAACCTGTGTGTGTGTGTGTGTGTTTTCTGACCACTATAGCAAAATGACTTGACTACTTCTTTCAGTGTCAGGTTTCTGAGCGCCAACTGGAGACCCAGCATTAGTGTGTGTGTGTGTGTGAGAAAGAGGATGAACAGTTTGAGCACAGATGTCTAAATGTGTTTGAGGTTTAAAGGTGGGGACCAATCATCACAAGCTCCTGCAGAGGCTCCTCCCACCCTGAATTTCTCGATAGCATCACGTTGTAAAAACAGAAATGTCAGTAATTCAAAGTTCACGTATCTGTACTTTATTTATTTTTCCAGTATCTTGTACTTTTACTCCACTACATTTCCTTTAACTGTATTTGTTACTTGTTACTACCAAATCAACCGTTCTCACACATTCACACATTCACACGCTGCAACATGGGCTCAAATGTCTTTGCTCAAGGACACATATGGACGAGTAGAGCCAGGAATTGAACCCACAACCTTCCTCACTCTACCACTGAGCCACTATGGCTCAATCCTAACTCTTTCCCTTTTTGTTCCTCTTACTTTTACTTTTACTTCTTAAACTTAAGTACATTTTATATCACAAAATGACTTTTGATACTTAAATAAATGTCCTAAATTTTAAGACTTTTACTTCAGTCATTTTACAAAAAGTGGTGACATATTTGTACCTTGAAGTATTACTTCAAGGTACTTTATACACGACTGGGCCTTGCTTTGTGCACTGAAACACAGTCATTGTCCAAAAAGAGTTCAGATTGTCCCACACTGGAGATCAGGGACAAACACGTGTGTCCAAATACTTTTGTCCACATAGAACATATTCACAGGAATCCCTTCACCAGACTCCAGAACCTTCTCCACTCAGCGACAGATGTGCTGGAGTCTCTTACATCACCGAGACGTGGTGCTCAGCCAAAACCTGCGCCACTGCGTGACGATCGTCCGAGGACAGATCAGAGACACTCTGTGATAACTGATAGTGAAGTGATAGAAGTCAAATCCAGGAAACAGGGTGTGATACAGCAGTTAGTCACCAGGGGGAGGAGAGAGGAGAGGAGATAGTTTTATTCTCTTAAATCTACATTCGATCTACCACGCTCTTATTGTGATAGTTTTCTGGGTTTATCTGTAACTTCCTGTCGCCTGTCACTTTTTGGCAGATCAATCTGATTTTTCCACCCAAATATAAATTAACTCCCTGATGAATTCACTCGCTGATGAATTCACTCACTGATGACGTCACAAAACATTATCAAACTTTCCAGAAATTCAAAACCGTACAGATTCATCTCTCTGTCTCGTGTTCAGATTAAATCTCATCCAGATTACAGATTGATCTTTTACCATGGTTGAGATGTTTATCTCAGTGATCACAGATCAGGATCAATGTTGTCATGTTTGTTATATAACGTTCTTCTGGATCCAGTGGATTTACTGGTTTTACGGCTCAGTGTCAGATCTGTCAGAATTTTCACATCACTGGTTTGAACAAGAGCGCCCCCCTCAGGTCAGATTTCCAACTGAAGAATGACTCTTCAGTTGTTTAGAAGTTGTTTAGGTGCAAAGAGCGAGAGGCGACGTCACAACTTCTGACGTAAATGAAATCCACAGTCAGCGCGTTTGTCACTTTATCTCACTGTGCAGCTAAAATCACTGGTTTTCTCTGTGGACTTTGGTGTAGGACAGTGAGCGGTTTACAAACTTCCGTTTCCTGTTAGAAAAGTGTGTCTAACGGTGAGATAAAGACGTGAACATGTTCTTCAGCACGTTATGAGGCGAGTCTTTTGTTAAATGGTCAAAATCAGATTTGTCCTTGTGTTTTTCAGCTTCTCATACAACCACACTTCTAAAATAAGAATTAAAAAAAACTGAACTACCACTTTAACTGATCCACTATGATCACTCTCACACACACACACACACACACACACACACACAGAGAGTCTTTCCCTACAAACACAAGACTAATTGTTCATTTCCCGTCGTTAACAGTGGAACTGGACCAATTAGTGAGTTTGAGGGCTGATTTAGAATAAGATAAATAAACCTGGAAGACCAACCGCACACTCACACACGCACACACACACACACTCACACACACACACACACACACACACACACACACACAGATAGAGGGAATGTGGGTCTGCACATGCCGTAACAAATTGAGATGCTGTACACAAGAGTCACAGATTTGTCGTTTGCTTTGATTGATACAAATCAAACACAAACAAAACAACAACATCCCCTCCCTCCCTGACTCCACCCACACGCACTCATGAGTCCTGACGTAATAAAAGCAGGATCTGTCCCAGCGTCCGCTCGTCCTGCTGTGCTTCTGCTGCCTGTCCGGTTCTGACCAGTGGTCACAGAGGTCACAGAGGTCACAGAGGTTTGCTATTATATCATTTTTCAGAATTGGACCCGCATAAGTTAAGGAATTTATTTATTAGCGAGGCAAAGATGCTGCGAGGCAACATGAGCAGAAATTTATGACAATAACCGTCTCCGTGGGCAACGCATAAAATGAGCTGTCATATGAAACGCAGCTTTGAAAGCACTTCTCTTTGATATCAGATTAGAGAGGAAAAACACGGCCCGAGGCCTCACGGGTGTGTGAGTGTGTGTGTGTGTGTGTGTGTGTGAGTTCAGGAACACTCAGTACATTTAAAAGAATCTTCTTCTTCTTCGACTTCACAGAGACATAATAACTAGGTTGTCCATCACCAAGTCATCACCACAGGCAACCAGCGAACACAGTCACAGCAAAAAGTTATCAATGGTAAACGATTACGATAACATAGTTTTATTTGTCACACACACAATCCTACACAATGTCCAGTGAAATGTCTTGTTCCTGCTTAAAATGAAATATGAAGAAAAGAAAGTAATAATTACACATTTAAAATGCCTCGTTATAAAGTGTCCTAAGTATCTAAAAATGTACAACATTAACATTAATATAAGAAATTAAATAAAGTTCAAGGAGTTGCCAGGGTTGTGTTCTTGTACACAGGTCTTTGTGGGGACCGTGACACTCACACACCACAGGAGGTCAGGACATTTTAGCTCAGTTAAAGGTCACAGCTCCGGTCGCTGACGTCACACAATACAGTATATAACTAGACCCATGATTCTCAAAGTGTGGTTCGTGTACCACCAGTGGGACGCAAGCTCCCTCTAGTGGTTCTTTGAGGAAAATCAGAAATACTGTTCTACTGTATAAACCAGGGATTGTGAGCTGACTCCAATCTACATTTATACAATTATATACAGTGTCCTCAATAAAAACAAGCTCAAATCTTAACGTTTAAACTAGTGCTGTCAGTTAAACGCGTTATTAACGCTGTTAATGTGAACCCGACATTAGAGAAACTACAACACCACACTGGATCTAGCTAGACCGGAACGACAGACACAGACGACAGACACGCGAGCCGGCCAGAGACTGGATCATTTCTCGACGCACTCCCCACATCCATTAAGGATGTATGCAGTGTTACCAACCAAGCTGGCAGACCCCCGGACCGTAGTAAGGAGACCACCGAAGACCGCTAGCTCCTTTAGCTCGGATTAGCTTGTTACAGTAACAACACATTAAACCAGACTGCGTCTGCGTTGAAGAACGACTCTTTATTCACACACTGCAGATGATACACAGCCTCTCTTATTAGTGTGCAACTCTCACAATAAGAGGAACGAGTCCAAATATGCAGGTGACAGAGATACTGTCTCAATAAAGCAAGCGCATGCACTTTTCTATGATGATAAGAGCATTAAAATGAGAACCAATAATGGGACAAAAAGAAATCGAGGGACATTTAGAATAGATAAAAATGTACAATTAATTGTGATTAATCGCGAGTTAACTAAGACATTAATCATCGCAATTATATATTTGAATCGTTTGACGGCACGAGTTTAAACACATTTTAACAGTGATGTATTTTTCAAATTCCATTTCCAAGAACCTTTTGCTCAGGTGTAAATATAGTTTATATATATAGTATATATAGTTATATATATATACGTTTAAACATAGTCGTGTTCTAAGAGTTAAATACATGATATAAAAACTGTTGCATTTGGAATCATTGATTGATTCATTTCTTAAAGTCAGACAGAATTCTTCCAAAAACTTTCTTCTGTCCATTGAATTAAAAATGAAAAAAATATTCTGTGAATAAATCTGCTTGACAGATATGTGATGTGAATATTATGGTATGGCGGTCCGGATAATTGAGATGTGAACTGCGACACATGGGACAATAATTCAGGCCGGGATTTGTTGCCACTCCAGGCCACCCTTCTCATGCAGACCATCATACCTATGGTTGTGTATTCTAAGCCTATTTGACAGTAGAAATTCAGGAGTGACTGATAAGTTATCTATTTGAATATATGATTTTCATTGAAAACCCTGTTTTCAAATGTAATAACAATGGGTGAATCCTCAAAAACTCATGAGGACAGCAGCCATAGGATACACAAATGTACAAGGCAGGACACACAAAACAATGGGCCTATATTTTTAAAAAGAGAGAAATACTAGCTCTTCTCTGTGTATACATATATATATATTCAATGTTTGATTTTATATTGTTAATGATTGCACACACAAACCAGAAAGACAGGTGTCTGTGAACACAGCCTATAAAGTTTATAGTCATACTATATAGAGCTTGTATATATTCTAATGATAGTCAAACTATTGTTTATGGTGCAGAATTACAATAAAGAAAACTGCCACAAAGCTGCAGCCTAATAGATTAAGAGTATAAACTATCGTCAACAAAATCATATTTTTCATTCATCTCTAGGTATTCTGGATTGATTGTCGGGCCGTGCCTGTGTGTGTGTGTGTGTGTGTGTGTGTGTGTGTGTGTGTGTGTGGGGAGGGGGCTGGGGCGGCGCATGTGACTTCACTATTGTTGCCGTGTCCGTGAGACACACAGTCTGCGGTGAAAGCTATAGTGTTTTTGACTGACCTTCCCTCCTGGTGAACATGTCACTTATTCTGCAACATTCCGTTTTCTGTCCCTCTCTCTCTCTCTCTCTCTGCTCCACCTTTTCTTCTGTCCCTCCATTTCTCTCGACTACTCGAGTGAAGACAGCGGAGCTAATTGATTGTTGTGTGACGCCGACAGGTCGCCGAGCGGCGTCACTACATAACGAGATGGATTGATTTGTCAGGCCGGGTCATCCTGGCCACTGCCCACAAACATCGAGCAAACAATCTGTTGCTCCGTCGACCGATGACAACAATGCTCGCTCTGATTGGCTCACAGGGAAAATCAGAAAAATCAAAGTCCATTAATTGTTAATTGTGATTAATGATGATAATAATAATAATATTATTATTAATAATAATAATAATAATAATAATAATCATAATAACAAGTTGTATGAATAAAATGCATCCGGTATGCAAAGGCCTTAAGATTTAAATTGTGATTATGGTTAAGGTTAGTGATAATGCTTTGTTTAGTCTGTGTGTGTGTGTGTGTGTGTGTGTGTGTGTGTGTGCGTGTGTGTGTGCGTGTGTGTGTGTGTGTGTGTGTGCAGCAGGTGAGTGTGGTGAACTTCTAACAGTGTTTTGGCCTCGGCCAGAAACCACAGCTAACGCTTTACCAGACAGAAGGGAAACCGAGGAGTGTGTGTGAGCGGTGTGTGTGTGTGTGTGTGTGAGTGGTGTGTGTGTGTGAGTGGTGTGTGTGTGTGTGTGTGTGAAGACCACCCAGACTGCTGAAAGAGGTTTTTTTTAGTCAATGGATGTGAAGCATGAACAATTGAAGCAGAGGAAGATGAAGAAAGAGGATAAAAAAGTGATGAGGAGGAGAAACTTTGTGACAGGAAAATGTGAATTTGAGACACACACACACACACATCCTGTCTGTCTGACTGTCTGTCTGGTGGTGGCAGTTGTGTGCGTGTCATTTAAACATTATTATGTCCATGGAATGATTCCTATCATGGGCGAGTGACTGTAAACAACATGTCTGAGAGAGGGACAGAGAGACAGACAGAGACAGAGAGAGACAGACAGAGACAGACAGACAGAGAGATTTTACAGAGTATTAAATAAATATTCTGTGCAACAAATGTTCATTAGTGAGTTTAATTATTAACGACTGTGATTATGAAGAGTTGCATTAGTCTAAGACAACAGTGTCCAACTGTAGATCAGTTAAGTGAGTGAATGAGTGAGTGAGCAAGTGAATGAGTGAGTGAGGTGCAAGTGTTCACTGATGTGAATCTGAGAAAATCTAAATGAGAGGATGATGTAGCTCGGGGTGTGTGTGTGTGTGTGTGTGTGTGTGTGTGTCTTGGCTCGCTTCCTGTCACCTGTGATCAGAGTCCCTAAGTTACACATCATCAGATCATCGTCGGACAAAGACACACAAGTGATTTCTCGTCATTTTCTCGTCTCATGTTCCTTCCTTCCTTCCTTCCTTCCTTCCTTCCTTCCTTCCTTCCTTCCTTCCCTCGCCTCTTGTTCCCCCGAGGCCTCGTCATGACAGCGAACACCGGCAGAGAAATAAAAATCCACTTCCTCCCGCAACAAAAGTGATATTTATGCCAGGAGGGTGTTGTGAGGGGGACGGCAGGCTCGCGTTGTCCAGAGGGAGCGTGGAGGGTTGGTGGTTTCCCGGGGAACAACCTGGGAGGCTTTTAAACGTCGCTCGGGGACAGACGGCAGGTAGGCAGGTAGAGGACAATGACGGCTCCCCCGGGAGCGGCAGGCTGAGCCGCGGCCGCTCCACATCCTGTTCTTTAGAAAAGTCAGAGAAAGCAATCGCGACACCAGATCTGAAGGGGAACTAGGGTGGAGGAGGTGGAGATTAAGTGGACAAAAACGGTGTTTATTGACTGAATATAGGTGAGTTTGCACTCAACAGCCACTTTATTAGGTACACAGGAGTTCTTTTCTGCTGCAGATTTTTCACCCAGCGAACTGACAATATCTATTTATATTATATATCTCTGACATGTGAGCGAATAGTGATTTGATTTGCGACGTGATTCCGCCTCAGGTCATGTGGTCTGTACCACGAGAGAGACCATATAAATGGACCAGTAAACACAAGAAGAACAGTGCAAATAAAAGTAGTCTACAATATCTTCTTGTGGTTTTACTTCATTGTTCGACAAAATGTTCCAAGTTTGAAAAGCACTCACTCTCCCACACCAAAATCCACAGAGAACATCAGTGATTTTAGCTGCTGGTCCTCTGCTGCCTCGTGTGGTCACTTTGTGTCACTGAAGTGACAAAATAAGACATTTGAACTTAGTGATGGAGGCAGCAGTGGATCAACAACTCCTGCAAATCACTCTGGACTTTGGTGTGGGAGAGTGAGTGTGTGTTTGTGTGTGTGTGGTTTACACAGTAACACAAACTTAACGTAAGTTTCCAGTGAGTTTGTCTTTTTTGGACCAATCGTTATAACCCAAGTCACTGTAAGTCACGTTGTGCTTGTACCTAATAAAGTGGCAGCGTGTGTTTGTTCCGTGTGACGACACCGGGGCAGGAATGTGCTCCCGGTGACGTGAGGTTGAAGGGTGAAAGGTCGTTTTCTGACTGAGAGGATTCAGAAAGGCTGCATGGCCCAGATTCCTGGTCAGCCCCCTTTCCAACCTTGGAAGTCTATGGGAATGTGAATGTGTGTGTGTGTGTATGTGTGTGTGTATGTGTGTGTGTGTGTATGTATGTGTGTGTGTGTGTGTGTGTGTGTGTGTGTGTGTGTGTGTGTGTGTGTGTGTGTGTGTGTGTGTGTGTGTGTGTTTTCCACAACAGAGCAGCCATTGTTCTGGACAAATGTCCCCAACTGTGCTGGTGCACATACATGAGCCACAAACACTGTCAAACACGGTTTATAAACCACTCACTCTCCCACACCAAAGTCAGTGATTTCAGCGTGTGATGGAGGCAGCAGTGGATCTCTATGGACTTTGGTGTGGGAGAGTGAGTGCTTTACAAAGTCAACTCTATTTAAACAGCCCAACATTTAAGAGCTGAAGAGTCACAAGTCACATTTGTTATGAGCAAAAGAAACGAATAATACAATTACGTGTGTGTGTGTGTGTGTTCCTGTCTGAGTATCTCTGTGAGGACCACAAAAACCTATACAGGGAGTGAGGACATTTGATCTGGTGCTCAAAACCTTTCAGGGAGTTAAGCTCTTAGTTGTGATAGTTAAGGTTAAGCTCTTAGTTGTGATGGTTAAGGTTGAGCTCTTAGTTGTGATGGTTAAGTGTAAGGCTAATATCTTAGTTGTGATGGTTAAGGTTAATATCTTAATGGGTTAATATCTTAGTTGTGATGGTTAAGGTTAGGCTCTTAGTTGTAATGGTTAAGGTTAATATCTTAGTTGTGATGGTTAAGGTTAGGCTCTTAGTTGTGATGGTTAAGGTTAAGCTCTTAGTTGTGATAGTTAAGGTAAGGCTCTTAGTTGTAATGGTTAAGGTTAATATCTTAGTTGTGATGGTTGATGGTTAAGGTTAGGCTCTTAGTTGTGATGGTTAAGGTAAGGCTCTTAGTTGTAATGGTTAAGGTTAATATCTTAGTTGTGATGGTTAAGGTTAGGTTAATGGTTAAGGTTAATATCTTAGTTGTGATGGTTAAGGTTAGGCTCTTAGTTGTGATGGTTAAGGTTAGGCTCTTAGTTGTAATGGTTAAGGTTAATATCTTAGTTATGATGGTTAAGGTTAGGCTCTTAGTTGTGATGGTTAAGGTTAGGCTCTTAGTTGTGATGGTTAAGGTTAAGCTCTTAGTTGTGATAGTTAAGGTTAGGCTCTTATTTGTGATGGTTAAGTTTCAGCTCTTAGTTGTGATGGTTAAGGTTAAGGTCTTAGTTGTGATAGTTAAGGTTAAGCTCTTAGTTGTGATGGTTAGGCTCTTAGTTGTAATGGTTAAGGTTAATATCTTAGTTGTGAGGGTTAGGCTCTTAGTTGTGATGGTTAAGGTTAGGCTCTTAGTTGTAATGGTTAAGGTTAATATCTTAGTTATGATGGTTAAGGTTAGGCTCTTAGTTGTGATGGTTAAGGTTAGGCTCTTAGTTGTGATGGTTAAGGTTAAGCTCTTAGTTGTGATAGTTAAGGTTAGGCTCTTATTGTGATGGTTAAGTTTCAGCTCTTAGTTGTGATGGTTAAGGTTATCTTAGTTGTGATGGTTGCTTAGTTGTGGTTAAGGTTATCTTAGTTGATGGTTAAGGTTAGGCTCTTAGTTGTGATGGTTAAGGTCTTAGTTGTGTTAGTTAAGCTCTGGTTAAGCTCTTAGTTGTGATAGTTAAGGTTAAGCTCTCAGTTGTGATGGTTAAGGTTAGGCTCTTAGTTGTGATGGTTAAGGTTAAGGTCTTAGTTGTGATAGTTTAGGTTAAGCTCTCAGTTGTGATGGTTAAGGTTAAGCTCTTAGTTGTGATAGTTAAGGTTAAGCTCTTAATTATGATAGTTAAGGTTAAGCTCTCAGTTGTGATGGTTAAGGTTAAGCTCTTAGTTGTGATAGTTAAGGTTAAGCTCTTAGTTGTGATAGTTTAGGTTAAGCTCTCAGTTGTGATAGTTAAGGTTAAGCTCTCAGTTGTGATGGTTAAGGTTAAGCTCTTAGTTGTGATAGTTAAGGTTAATATCTTAGTTGTGATGGTTAAGGTTAGGCTCTTAGTTGTGATGGTTAAGGTTAGGCTCTTAGTTGTGATGGTTAAGGTTAAGCTCTTAGTTGTGATAGTTAAGGTAAGGCTCTTAGTTGTAATGGTTAAGGTTAATATCTTAGTTGTGATGGTTAAGGTTAGGCTCTTAGTTGTGATGGTTAAGGTAAGGCTCTCTTAGTTGTGATGGTTAAGGTTAATATCTTAGTTGTGATGGTTAAGGTTAGGCTCTTAGTTGTGATGGTTAAGGTTAGGCTCTTAGTTGTAATGGTTAAGGTTAATACTTAGTTATGATGGTTAAGGTTAGGCTCTTAGTTGTGATGGTTAAGGTTAGGCTCTTAGTTGTGATGGTTAAGGTTAAGCTCTTAGTTGTGATAGTTAAGGTTAGGCTCTTATTTGTGATGGTTAAGTTTCAGCTCTTAGTTGTGATGGTTAAGGTTAAGGTCTTAGTTGTGATAGTTAAGGTTAAGCTCTTAGTTGTGATGGTTAAGGTAAGGCTCTTAGTTGTAATGGTTAAGGTTAATATCTTAGTTGTGATGGTTAAGGTTAGGCTCTTAGTTGTGATGGTTAAGGTTAAGGTCTTAGTTGTGTTAGTTAAGGTTAAGCTCTCAGTTGTGATGGTTGGGTTAAGCTCTTAGTTGTGATAGTTAAGTTGTGATGGTTAAGGTTGTGAGGTCTTAGTTGTGATAGTTTAGGTTAAGCTCTCAGTTGTGATGGTTAAGGTTAAGCTCTTAGTTGTGATAGTTAAGGTTAAGCTCTTAATTATGATAGTTAAGGTTAAGCTCTTAGTTGTGATGGTTAAGGTTAAGCTCTTAGTTGTGATAGTTTAGGTTTATAGTTTTAAGCTCTTAGTTGTGATAGTTAAGGTTAAGCTCTCAGTTGTGATCTAGTTTAGTTAATAGTTGTGATGGTTAGGTTAAGCTCTTAGTTGTGATAGTTAAGGGTTTATGATAGTTAAGGTTGTGATAGTTAAGGTTAAGCTCAGTTGTGATTAATTAGTTGTGATAGTTAAGGTTAAGCCCAGTTCTCAGTTGTGATAGTTAAGGTTGAGTTGTGATAGTTGGTTAAGCTCTCAGTTGTGATAGTTAAGGTTAAGCTCAAGTTAGTTAAGCTCTCTAAGCTCAGTTGTGATAGTTAAGGTTAAGCTAGGGAATGCATTATGTCATGGTGTGTGTGTGTGTGGCACAGCAGCAGCAGCAGCAGCAGTTTTGTTGCGGCTGGCAGAGTGCAGGTGATGACTAGTGAGAGCTAATGATAATGCCATTTCCAACCGACTAAACACACACACACACACACGCACACACACACACACACACACACACTGATGGTTAATGGTCTGTATGATCTCGCTGTGTAACTTCTGTAACTCGTGGGAGCTAAAGGGAACAAATAAGAATATTGATTCCAATACGTAAAGAAGGTACAATTTATCACTATAATATGTTCAGATACCATGAATAGACGTGGGATTATCATCCATAGTGTTTTGATATTTTCTTACCCCCTGACACACGTGCACACACGTGCACACACACACTTGATGCATGTGTAACCTCACAGGAATGTCCAGAAGGTGGACGACGATGTAGAAAACAGAAGGTGAGGAGACAAATGAGGAAGGAAAAGGAAAGACTGATGATAAAGAGAGTCTTAATTTAACTGACCTGAGTGCAGAAACAGCAGTCAGGGTCACTGCGCTGGCATAAGGCAATCAGATTACTTATTACTACAGGAGCAGAGAGAACACACGTGCATTTTCCATCTGTTGTTAAAGGAGGCTGAAGGGAATTATGCTCCGGTCTCTATAACACGTCTAAAAAGCAGCGGTGAAAAGAGGAAATCTGGACTTTTTACTCGAGTGGCAAAGAGCCAAACTAAATCTCTTTAAACCAGCAGCAGCAGCAGCAGCAGCAGCAGCAGCCACATGTCCTCACTGCTACGGGGTAACATTTCAGCGAGCGCTGATCTAGGATCAGTTCTAGATGTTATCCATGGATACGGTTGAATGTACGCAGCAGATGAGCCGAGTGTGGATCAGCGACTCACTCACTGTGTCCTCCTGTTTCTGCCATTCAACCAAATGAAGTCATAACTGAGCCTGACACTAACGCTCATCATGTTTCATTGACTGCTGCTGAGAATCTGCCTTTAAATCAACACACACACACACACACACACACACACACACACATCCACCTTTCAGGATCTGTGGAAAAGTGGGGAAATGAAGCATTCTTATTGTGGGCTGTCACCACTGATCAGGGCTGCTGACCCGGATCGCAAAGTCTTTCAAAGGTCTTGCGAGAAACACAAGTTGCTTCACAGCACCTCACATACACCCCATAACCAGGCACCGGCTAGAGCCGTGTTTCCATCCCAGTATGGTTCGGTTTGGACTGGTAAAGTCCTGGTTCAGGCTTGTGTCGACTGAGAACAGTATTAGCTGGTCTAGCTCCGCCTGGACCATACCATACTATTAACTCTGTTACCCCAAAGGAAGCATGCTAACAGGGAATAGTTTGGGCCAGTTATTTTGGTACTATTAATATATTAGTTAATATATGATATTACTAGTACATATATTACATTATATAACTAGTAATATGTAACATGGACATGGACTTGGACTTGGACATGGACTTGGACATGAACATGAACATGGACATGGACATGGACTTGGACATGGACATGGACATGAACATGAACATGGACATGGACATGGACTTGGACTTGGACATGGACTTGGACTTGGACTTGGACATGGACATGGACTTGGACTTGGACATGGACATGAACATGAACATGAACTTGAACATGGACTTGGACATGGACTTGGACATGGACTTGGACAGGGACATGGACTTGGTCATGGACTTGGACATGTTGGACAATGTTGATATAATTATTACTATTTTGATAATGGACTGATCGCAGTGCTTTTTAATAGAATTATAATTTTTATGGTTTCATGATGGAAAAAAACAACAGATTTCACCAAAGTAAGACGAGTGGGAGTAAGAAAGAAAAGATAATGAAACGTTTTTCCTGCTTGTTTTTTCTCCGTGTTTGGCACATGTCATGTGACAAACATATATGACGGCCAAACTGCAGATTAACGGACTGCGAGTTCCCTCGCTGGCTTCCAGGGTTTTTGTCCGACCCACAACAGCTGCCTGTCAGTCCGTCCACATGTTGGAGTCAGTGTCGTATGTTGTGAAGCGCCGACTGTTCCGACGCTTCCTGTTCCATTACTTAAGTGCTTGACCTTTCACCCCCACTCACCCCAACCCCTCCTCCTCCATCGCATGACAGTGTGTGTGTGTGTGTGGGAGGACAAGGAATGGACAGAAGAGTGTGTTCATGCACGTGTGTATGTACCAGCGTATGAATCAGTCCCAGGGGCATGAATGTGTTTCCCATGACATGGACTCAGACTAAACAGCCGCTCTCTCCACCCAGACATCCGCCTGTCACACACACACATCACCCTTTTTTCTTTCCTCTGGCCTTGTTATCTCGTCTCTTCCCTCCCTCCCTCTGTTTTCTCTGTCCCTGGCCTTTTGTGGCGGCGAAACCCTCCACGTCCAGGTGAAAGACGCCTCCCTCGCTCTCCCTTTGTGCCACGGTGAATGAGACGGGGGAGAGAATAAGAGAGGCAGAGATAAAGCGAGAGAGAGTGGCTTCGGACACAAAAGGCGGTGTACCCCTCCCAGGAAGTCTGAGAGAGCAGGAGAGAGAGAAATCTTTAGAGGAAGGAGGAGCATTGTACCCTCCTTCCTGACTCTTTGTGTGTGTGTGTGCGTGTGTGTGTAAACTCCTGTGTGTGTGTGTGTGTGTGTGTGTGAGAGACTGTGAGGGGGGAAACTAAAAGCCAAAGCAAGTCATTTTATTCAGATTGAAAAAAAAGCAAAGACAATTAGACCTCACCCACACACACACACACACACACACACACACACACACACACACACACACAGCCGTTTAGGGCGCCTTTAAGTGGCTCGAAGCTTTGACTCCCGCTCACATTGTGTGGATCAAAGATCTCCTTTCATCGAGGCCTTAACTGTTTGAAAGAGCTCAGCAGCAGAGATCCAGTCTAAATCCAGCTGAAGACATTACTGTCAGGTGTGGCTCCAACACCGCTGCTGAACGCACACACATGCTCCTGCCCCGCGGGCCAGACCTGTGCAGAGTCTAAAGATCTATCACTCTAATGTTCCAGACTCCTCGACGCAGGACTCATCGATGCACAACGGACTCATTAACACTGGACTCATCAACACTGAACACTGGACTCATCAGCACTGGACTCATCAACACTGGACTCATCAACACTGAACACTGGACTCATCAACACTGAACTCATCAACACTGGACTCATCAACTGAACACTGGACTCATCAACATTGGACTCATCAACACTGAACTCATCAACACTGGACTCATCAACACTGAACACTGGACTCATCAACACTGGACTCATCAACATGGACTCATCAACACTCGAACACTGGACTCATCAACACCGGACTCATCAACACTGGAACACTGGACTCATCAACACTGGACTCATCAACACAACACTGACTCATCAACACTGGACTCCATCAACACACAACATGGACCAACACCGAACACTGGACTCATCACCAGACTCATCAACACCGGACTCATCAACACTGAACACTGGACTCATCAACACTGGACTCATCAACACTGGACACTGGACTCATCAACAGGACTCATCAACACTCGAACACTGGACTCATCAACACAGACTCATCAACACTGAACACTGGACATCAACACCGACTCATCAACACTGAACACTGGACTCATCAACACCGGACTCATCACACTCGAACACTGGACTCATCAACACTCGAACTCATCAACAATCAACACCGGACTCATCAACACTGAACACTGGACTCATCAACACTCGAACACTGGACTCATCAACACTGGACTCATCAACACCGAACACTGGACTCATCAACACTGGACTCATCAACACCAGACTCATCAACACCGACTCATCAACACTGGACTCATCAACACTGGACTCATCAACACAGACTCATCAACACTGGACTCATCAACACTGAACACTGGACTCCATGAACAACATGGACTCATCAACACTCGAACACTGGACTCATCAACATCGACATCGGACTCATCAACACTGAACACTGGACTCATCAACATGAACTCATCAACACTGACTCATCAACACCGGACTCATCAACACTGAACACTGGACTCATCAACACTCACCCATCAACACTCAACTCATCAACACTGGGAACACTGGACTCATCAACACAGACCAGACTCATCAAACTGGACTCATCAACACTGGGACTCCATCAACACTGGACTCATCAACTGACTCATCAACACTCGACTCATCAACGACTCATCACAGACTCATCAACACTGGACTCATCAACACAACACTGGACTCATCAACACAACACTGGACATCATCAACACTGGACTCATCAACACTGGAACACTGGACTCATCAACACTGAACACTGACTCATCAACACTGAATACTGGACTCATCAACACTGGACTCATCAACACTGAACACTGGACTCATCAACACCGGACTCATCAACACCGGACTCATCAACACACAGGCTGCGTGTGCAGCCTGGACTTTGGAACCCATCGGTAGGTGGAGTATTAAGCCCCGCCCACCAAGCAGAAAAAACTATTTCGTAGTATCTCACTTTACCATCAGGTGGCCGTACAAGTCTGGACACAGAGACTGACTGCCAAATAATGAGCTATTCTTTATATCCAACAACAGACTGACTGCCAAATAATGAGCTATTATATCCACCAACAGACTGATTGCCAAATAATGAGCTATTCTATTCTTAACATTCTAAAGTCAGAGAGTCAAGGTTGAGATGGTTTGGTCAGAGAAAGACCACAGAGTAGGTTCATGGATGTTGTGAAGGAGGACACAAGGACAAGAGGACAAGATGGAGGCAGATGGTGTCACAGAAGAGGACAAGATGGACAGATAGTGTCACAGAAGAGGACACAAGTGAGAGGACAAGATGGAGGCAGATGGTGGCGACCCCTAAAGAGAGAAGCTGAAAGAAGAATCCACAGATTAAACCCAACTTTCGAGTTCTGAGGAAACTGAAATGTTTGTCTCCACCTGAGTGAAGGAGAGAGAGAGCAGAGGAGGAAGGAAGGAAGGAAGGAAGGAAGACCTGGGGGCGTAATGATTGTGTGTGTGGTACATGTCAGAGAGATAATGATGAGAAACAGTGTAATCCTGTTTGTTTCCACGCTCTCGCTCCAACAACAGGAACTTTTCTCCAAAACCACTTTTTTTCTTGTTGTTTTTTGACTTGAGATTGAAAGATTTTCCTCCTCTGAAGTGAAACATCGAGTCGTGACTCTCAGACACCTGAGTGCTGATCACATCTGTGCTGCTCTCAGGGCACATTCACTCACCAGGGTGGTCCATCATCATCATCATCATCATCATCATCATCATACTGTACAGCACCGCACAGATCCCAGCCAGAGGCCTGCAGCCTGTGTGTGTGTGTGTGTGTGTGTGTGTGTGACGGGCTTCCAGTTTGAAACTGGCTACAATGGAGCTACGGGCTCATTCACACCCACACACACACACACACACACACACACACATTTCCTTTGATCTCAGCCCTGATAACATACTTCAGTAGTCGTGTTGACGGCGAGGAGGAAACGCAGCGATGAATCGCATTATTGTAACTGCTGGACTGTGTAACACACACACACACGCACACACACACACACACACACACACGCACCTGCTGAAAGCTGAAACACAGATGCAGGGAAAGTGTGAGAGTGAACGAACGTGAACCTCTGCTTCGTCATGCATCTGTTCCACCAGCCTTAAAGGGATCATTTGTTTTTGAAGTGGTTATTGTGTGAGGTTTGTATCGTCAACAACAACAACAACAACAACAACAGATTAATACACTTAATAACTTAATAAAAGATTCACCTCATATAATCGATGCCATTTTAAGTTGAACATGTGAACATGTGACGTAGAAATCAGAGCCTTAAACTGACGTAGGTTTTATGAACTGAGTCTTTTGTTAAGTAGCTAAAATTATGTTTTTTTCCTGTTTCTGTTTTGGTTAAAACAATTATAAAGTTGTCTGACATGATACAGTGATCATTTCATTGATCTGTTGACTGTCTGATGACCATATTTTCGCTGCTAATCAAAGACTTTTCTCACCTTCAACTTTTGGATTAAATTAAGAGAAAATGAAGAAATATTAATCTTACCCTGTTAAATGATACTGGTATCGTTACAGAAAACTGTTGCACACTCAAAAACAGGGGTACAACACTTCAACTGTTCCCAAATCAGAAGGGCATTCCCACATAATTATTCCTTTTTAAATTGACCACATGAATTAGCTTGTTATTCGTGCAAATAAATGGTCAAAATATAATTATTGTTTGGACAATTATTGTACATTTTTGTCTCTGTAAAAAAAAAGCCAGAAATGTACAGTGGGTATTTCTGCGCCTCACACAGCCCCGCTTATAAAACCCCCCAAACGATCCCTTTAAGACCTGCTGTTAGCCACGATTACTCGATTAATCACAGCATCAATCAGTCAAATATCCAGGGCTTTACCTTCATGCTGAGCCAAAGACGAGAAACACTATCACAGCATGTTGTGTTTCTCACAGAAAAGTCACAGAAAAAAAGAAAAAAGAAGTCAATTTAAGTGTTTTCTTTCTTTCTTTCTCTCTTTCTTCTGCAACTGTTTAAATATTGGCCCTCATTTCACACAAGCTACCGTGATTAAACGCACGAATTACATGCGAGCACATGAAGAACCTAAAATTCCCCTCCGGGGGGAGAGAGAGAGACGTGGGGATCACCGCGGGCTTTGTCAGTCACTGAGAGCAGAGGAGGATGAAAAGAGAGTGTGTTTGCTGAGGGATGAACGCGGCTCTCTGTGTCTCGCTGCGTCCTCTGCTCCCAGAGCTGCTCGGGAGTCTTTAGTCCATCATTCAGCAGCAGATGCAGATCTGAGGGGAGGAGATGGATGTGGCCTCTGTGACTCTGTGTCGGATGACAGATATGTTGTTCTGTGGAAGCGGCATCGGGGCTCCTGTATGTCACCGTGATGCTTCTCGTGTTCAGAAGTCGCAGATTGAAGACTCGGCCTTGTTTAGGTTTCTTAAATAAGCCGCATTACAGCCATTCTCAGTGATATCCTTCAGCTATAATGTGACGGCTCGCACTGATCCAGAGGAAACGTGGTGAAAACACATTCATCTGTGTGTGTGTGTGTGTGTGGGGGGGGGAGAGAGTGTGGTGCACAAACACTGTGGACTTTAGCTGGTGTGGATTTTAGTGGTGGATAAAACCACACTCGCACACATACTCTCAGCAGAGGAAGAGCACAAAGCAACACGCTTGTAAACATGCAGTCAATCCATCAACAGGCTTGTTCACATGTAACGACGAAACCAGTGGTTCCCAAAGACTGAACCCCACATGGGTCACATGAGCGCTTTTGTTTCCCCAAAACAGAATTAGCCAAATTTTACGCAAACTTAAAGTCAGAATTTAAGTGTGTGTATGTTTTAAATCACATGTATCCCAGGCAGCATGTCCATGTGGGGTTATAAGGGTTATTTTTGCACTTTAAAACAACCACAGTGTCAATGAGACATAAGAATGTGGATAAAAGATCATCAAACACCATTTTCCCATGTCAAGTCCATGTCCACTTAGGACCCACAGAGCCTGGAAAGGGTACAAAGTGGACATGGGCTTGAAGAGGGACCAGCACAGTGAAAACATCCCGAATATAATAATATTTAATAATAATATTGGGGCCACATTAAGTTTTAATTCATGTACCAAACACCTCAAAATGACTTCAAATGAGTAACTGCATGAAAAATAAAATTGCTCTTTGCTCCATTTCTAACGCGATTTGGGTTCACATTTAAAAACGCCTGCGTCTCCACACAGGAAAGTTCTAAATAAAGCCTTATCCCTAACATCTTAAATAGTTCAGGACCAAGGAGACCAGGTTTTGGTCTCCTTGGTCCTGACAAGGTCAGTATTTATGTCAGACACACACACACAGCTTCCACGTATGATGTGGTGAGTGTGTGGCAGCACATCTGCAGCTACACAATAGGAGTGTGAAAATGAGCGACGGTCACACACACACGCGCACACACACACACACACACACGCACACACACACACACACACGCACACACACACACACAGATGCCCATAAAACAGAGACGCAGAAATCCCAAACGCTCTCCTTCTCATTTCTTTTTTGTGGCGTTTATTTGCGTTGAGAATATCTGCACGTCGCAGCGCCGGCCGACACAATGCACATGTGGTAGTCATCAATCATAATTATCATGGTTTAAAAAAGCCACAGCTGTTATTTGATTTTAAAAACAAGCCATAGCGCGGCGCCTTCCAACGATACGTCAAGTTGTCAGCGGAGGCCTTGGCCTGCACAGCAGATACAGCTCCCTCTCCCTCCCTCTCCCTCTCCCTCTCCACTCTCCCTCTCCCTCTCTCTCTCACTCTCTCCCTCTCTCTCACTCTCACTCTCTCTCTCCCGTTTCCCCCATGACTCACCGCCGACCGTGTGTCTTTATTTTTAAACATCTTCTCCCTCCCTGTGTGTTTATTCTGTCTGAGTGCGGCCGCTGTTATGGACTTCACACAACGTTTGTTTATGGCGTCTTTAATCAGGACCAGATAGTGGAGCGATGTCTTCGTGATCCCAGGACTCATCCGGTCCAAGATGGTTGGTGTGTGTGTGTGTGTGTGTGTGTGTGTGTGGGTGGGTGTGTGTGTAGCTATGCTTTAAAGCTCCCACTTGAACACTTCAATCAGTACTTTACTTAACAGTGTATTAACACACAGGATTTGTTTTTGACTTTTGGGTTTTGGTTCATTTTTAAACCACTCACTGTCCCACACCAAAGTCCATAGAGAAAATCAGTGCTTTTAGCTGGTGGGGACACAGGAGATGCTGGTCCTCTGCTGCCTCGTGTGGTCACTTTGTGTCACTGAGATCAATTTGAATGAAGATTTAGAAATGCCAAATATACAAAATAAGAAAAGCGTGAAGACATTTTTAAGATTATCTGGAGTGGATTCTCTGAGATTCTGTTTTTCCTGTGGTCTACAGTCACAGCCACACCTTTAATAACTCAACATACTGGAATGGTAATTGGACACTGAGGGGACGTTAACCCTTATAGAATGTCCTCTAGTGGTGGCATGTTTGCTTCTATTGCACGTTTGAACGTCTGACTATCATGTAATGCTGCACTTAAATATCCAGAACTATCCCTTTAAGCTGTATGTGTGTGTATGTCACCCAGTCCTCATTATGTCAATTTGTTTGCTTTTCACGTCTCCATGGCAACTTTGTTATCACTTTGTATTTACCTCTGACTTTAATCAGAGCAGTAGTGCGTTGCACTTGTATTTATTCCCAAATTACCGCCAGGAGCCAGAGAACGCGGAGCCAAACCTGGGACTGACACGAGGCGTAGAATTTACATGACATCACCGCAGTGAGTTTGCAGAGAATCTGACTCAAGGTCCCGTGACAGTATCTCAGCGTTGGGTCTCCACACACACATCAACAAATAAAACCTCCACGGTTTTTGTGTCAATTTATAAATCTATGTGAAAATCTTCGCTTCTCAAGGTGTTCGATGACTAACGCGTGACTAACATTTGCATAAAGATATTGTGACAAATTTAAAAACACACAAAGGCTGCATCTACAAATGTTGCTCATAACTGAGAAGATTATTTCTTGATACGTTGAGTCATTGTTTTGAAATGTCTACAAACCAAAATGATTCAGCTTTAATGAAAATATTCACACTTATTTTCCTACCTTTTGTTAGCAAAGAACACAAATTCAACCCAAGTTTTTGGGGGCGGAGCTTTAACCATAGGGCCTACGAGAAAGTGGTGGAATTCTCGTCCAAAGTGACATTTCCTGAGCCGAGCTTTAACAGCAGATCTTTCATCGCCTCTTTCATTCGTCCATTGTTTCCTGTTTCATGGAACAATCCCAGCACCTGTGCTCATGTTCTCCCAGGAGAGCAGATAATAGAACGTACGATACATCGAGGTCAGCAGCGATAGAGGCAAAAGAAACACAGGCCTCCTACTTTGTTCTGAGCAACCATTTTCCATCAACACTCATTGAAAGCATCCGCCCAGTAAGTGCACTTGTATGTGTGGAATTGTGTCCTTGAGTAACACCTTGAACGCCCGCCCACTCTCTCTCTTTCCCCGCAGTCAGACCTCCCAGGAGGGGGTGAGGGGTGAAGGGCATCGTAACAGGAAAGGAAACTGAACGTGCCATTATTATGCTTTCATAAGGAAAATATTCCATGTCAGGCTGAGAAATGATCTGACGTGGTAAAGAGTGCGAGCTCATCGTACGTCTCCTTTAGCAGGAAGAAGAAAAGGATGTTTTTTTAGTGGTTTTTATGATACCAATATCACACTAACCCGAACCCTCTACAGTCAGTGTGTTTACATCCATGTTCAAAGTCCTAAGACAATAGTTTGGTTTTCTTAATGTCACGTAAATGTGTAATTCTGACTATGATGGAGCTAGTCTTAGTCAGACTATCATACCTGGACAATGTCATTCATAGTCTGATTACTGCACCAGAAAGTAGAAGGAGACAAAGTCTAAACTGTGGCGGCGTCTCTTTGGATAAGAGGACAACCACAAGAGACATGTTCCATCTCATTTGTATCACAAATAACATGTAGAGCAGGGACGAGCCATACAGAACCACAGCACTGTCCATCTCACTGTCCATCTCACAATCATCTCACTCTCCTTCTCACAATCATCTCACTGTCCATCTCAAAATCATCACACTGTCCATCTCACAATCATCTCACAATCATCTCAAAATCATCTCACAATCATCTCACAATTATCTCAATCATCTCACAATCATCTCATAATCATCTCAATCATCTCAAAATCGTCGTCATTTTCTCTCTCTTGCTTGACTTTACTCATTGTTCTGCACGGAATCTCACGTCAACGGCGGAGAGAGAGACAGTGGACAGTGAGTCATGATGTCTCCACGTCTGTCCTGCGTCGTCTCGTCTATGTACATCAAGCAACACAAACTTGAGTATCTACCGATATCAGTCCGTCATTTTAGACTATGAAGCTGAAGAGTCATTTCAAAGACATAATTCTCCAACTGTCACAAATATTCTTCTCCAAAAAAGATGAAATAAACCGCCAAAACATGACTCAGCTAAAAGAGTAAAGCATGTGATATACAGTATGTGGGATCCAGTGATTTTGGGATCATTTTCAAAAACCTTGAAGGGATTTGGGTTATTTACAAACTAACGATTTCAAGGACCGTGGGAACCCTGTTGTCATAATGAAGGACATGAGTTAAAGGCTTCTACACCATACATGGCAAAGACACACACCTGTTAGCATAGCATTTGGCTCCAGCTGACCATCTGTTAAACCTACACTGATAATAAATAATGTTTAGCTCAGAGCCAAGCGTTGGCCTTTATCTTCTTGACGAGGTGTTCTGACAGACTGCACACATCATTCACTGCTCCTCACAGATCCATCCAGCCTCCGTCAGCTCGGCTGCTTTGACAAACAAACAGCCAGTGTGTCAAAACTCCCAACTGCAAAGGGCTTCTGAGAGCAGAGTTTACACTCGCGAGCCCGGTGGTCTGGCTTTATGAGCAATGGTTAGTGTCTCACACACGCACACACACACACACACACACACTTGAAGACTCATACATACGAGACCCCAAGGGCTGTGAAAGCAAAGAAGGGGTGACGTAACACCTCCTCGCTTTCATTGTGTTTATCAAAGAGGACGACCTTACATGACTGAGGCTGAAGGTTAGATATGTGTGTGTGTGTGTGTGTGTGTGTGTGTCTCTGAGCATCCTGCACCTCACCCTCACACCACAACGCAGCTGCATCAACACACGCTCAAAAACACGCCCTCTCAGGTCAGGAGTGTGTGTGTGTGTGTGTGTGTGTGTGTCAAAGACACAGGGGAGAAATGGAGTGTGTCTGCGTTACAGCTCTGAACAAAAGAGGGGAAGGAGGCAGGTCTCCTGAGGAAGCTGCAGGAAGAAAAGAAAGAAAGAGAGAGAGAGAGAGACAGATATGAGGGGTCAGATCTAAGAGAAGGTAGAGTGAGACATCTGGAAAAGAGAAAGAGTGACTGGGATTGAGGAGGAAATTACAGCTGCCCAGCAATGATTCATTGGGGAAAATTCTCTTCTATATCTCCTTCTCCTCCCTTTCTCGTACAACCTCTCTACCTAACCCTCTAACCTCTGTCCGTGTTCCTACTCCCACTCGGCGTGATTGATCGCCAAGTGAAAAACATTTAAAACATCTGCAATTTTCAACCACAGGAAAGTGGATCCGTTACATTGGCTGATTGATACTCTCGCAGTGATGCAGCTCTCGTTTTCTGTCTCTACAGGGACCTGAGCATGAACAACATCAGCGAGATCCCGTCCAGAGCCTTCCACCGCCTGCACCTGCTCTCAGAGCTGTGAGTACAAAATATCACACGACCACTTGATAAGAATAATAAAGATCCATCATCCCCGCGAGTCGCTGACGTTCACAGGCCCCGGTGATGGGAATTGATGACTCTGGCCTGGTTCTGATCTCTCCTACCGAGAAGCCGCCTGCAGCGACGCGAGAGTATATCGTGGGATGTCTGCAAACAAGAGGGGAGGCGAAGGGAACCTGATAGTCGCCCGGAGAGAAAACATATATATGCTCCTTTAAGTGTTTGGAGAGCAGGATTTGTGTGCGGCCTCCGAGCCGCTGAGTTCTTGACTGTTTCAGCTGCGCGGCTCAGCAGGAGCCGAACACACGTAGACGCGGGCGCTCGACGCCAAGACAAACAGCCGCTATAGGAGGACGTCAGGACGCGACTGTGGGGGAAACTAAATAAGCAAAGACTCGCGGTTTATGGCAGTTTTACTTATTTGTTGAAATTCTCTCCAGGTTCTGATAGACATCCAGCAACATCTGTCTGTATGTCTGTCTGTCTGTCTGTCTGTCTGTCTGCTTCAAACCTTACTCAGAGATATAGGACCACAGCTCCTGCCGTCACAAAATCACACAGAAAACTGGCAAATATTGGACAGACACTGACTTTGAACACCAATGAATGCAAGGAATATGTTTGTCTCTCTTGACGTGTCCAACAGTTTGTTTGACGGGCTACAGATGAGACAGGGGACTCACGCAGGACATCAGACTGGTCACTTTGACGTTGTTCGGATAAGAAAAGTGACAGATATGTGGTCAAACTCATTCAAGGTGATATTGGAAAGAGAGAAATGGAATGTTACATAAACTCAGAGGGTGAGACAGATTCATTTAAAACCCCAAACTATCCCTTCAAGTAAAGATGTGATGAAAAGGATAGAAGTTGAAATGTTTTGATAAAACAGACGCGATCCTTTATGCTTTTGCTGGTGTGTATAACTGTGACTTAAATATGTTGCCAGACTATAATACGTAAAATTGACATGAATGTGATTTGATCGCAACAAAAGCAAACACGAGTCGCGACTTGGACCCGGTTCGGTCAGAACTAAGAACTGGCTCATAGAGGAATCGCAGAAAGTGATTTTGAACATGTTTTTCAGTCGACCTCATCGACATTTGATCCGACCACTCGGCAGAATTCAGTTTGACAAAGGCCGACCACAGATTTACCCCGAGGGTGTGAATGTGTGTAAGTGTGTAGTAGTTGAAGGGGGATTACAGTTTGTGTGTATGTCAGCCTTCACCTGATTCTGACGCCTGCGGTGTGTGTGTGTTTGAATAGTTGGCTGTTTTCTTTGCTAATTCTCGCAGCTGCAGCCTGTGATGCATGAGCTGATGCTGAAAGTCAAAGGTGAGCCGGAGAAGTCGACTCTGAATCACAGAGAGAAAACTGGATGTGACGAGTGGAGCCGAGACTTCTGTGACATTAGAGGTCCAGTGTGTGCTTGAATCAGGCTACAAAAACGCTATTTTATTTGGAAAACTCCGTGGTTGCGCTTCAGTTAGGACGGGCAGAAATGGAGACGCAGTTAGTTTTCAGATATGGAACAGAGAAAATCTCTATCCCTCTGTCAGCTGAGATTGACTCAGCGCTATGGGCTGAAATATGTGCCACCAGAAACTGAATTTGAATCATTTATATGTGAATTTAAATTGCTAAACTTGAATAATTGCATTAAAAAACTAAATTTAAATTTGTATTGTTTCGTTTGAATCACTGCATTGGAAAATTTCTGTATATTTTCACATTCGGTTTCACAATTCAAATTCAATTTACTGTGACAGACATCCGGGTACTAGTAAAGGAAGAGCAATTGAGCGCAGATACACAGCTCTACGTTTTTGTGCACGTAAATGATGGTGTGTTTCCACTGGCTCTACTCGCCTCACCTCGCCACGGCACGAGTATAGTCGTGTCTCCACTAGCATAGAACCTTGTACCAGTCGGTAACCATGTGTGACGTCGTCAGACTGCCGGCCACTGATTGGTCAACGACAGGAGGAGACGCCCGACACAGAAATCAAGCCGAACTGTAGATCAGTTAAAACTACTTAACCCTAAAAACGTGGGTTAATCTCCAACAACTACCAGGGAACAGTCTGATCACAGACCAGTGACTGTGTCAGAGTCTATGATGGATGGAGACAAAGCAGAGCAATAAGCTCCATATATGCACTCATATACTTGTCATTAGTGTCCAATCACAGACGAGATTCACCATCACACGTTTGTGACGTCAGCTTCTCAGTATTGTAATTCTTAAACGGTTGAATATATATTTTTTTTTTTTTGCAAAAAAGGAGCAGAAAAAACTCACTTATTGAACATTTCCACAGGCATAAAATCTAAATAAATCCTCATGATGCTCATTAGAGGGTTAAAGACATTCTAGGTCTATTTGCTGATAATAACAAGTTCATATTTTCGGATGATTTTTGGGAAATGTCGTGTTTTGCTATTTCGACTGAAAGAGCTAAAGTTGTCTTCCTGTGACGCCATCTTCAAAGTCTGTAACAGTCGATTGCAGAAAGCATCAAGAAAGCTTTCTTCAAACCTTTGTCCTCTACTGTCCTGCACTGGTGTCCACTGAGAGAGTTTCAACTTTTACGAACTTTGGGTAAAAATAGCGACATGTTCTGTAGCTCTTTCAGTCCAAATCACAAAACACGACATTTCAAAATATAATTATAATAATTCAAAATATGAACTCTTTATTGTCTGAAAATAGACCTTGAACGTCTGTAAGTCTGGATTTTTCCTTTAACTTCAAAATGTTGACTTGTTTAAGATGACTCAGCATAAATTCAATCTCAGCTTCTGCTATTACAGATCCTTTGTGTTTTAAAAGCCAGGATTTGTTTGGATTCAAAATGATAATTCGATTATTTTCTGACGTCAGGCAAAAGCAGTGATTGTGGGAGTGGTAGTTGTTGGTTGGATGGAGATTAAAAAGCGAAATAAACTTTGATTTGTCATTTTTCTGGCGACTCGCTGAGGTGGCGATGATGTTCCGAGAACGGCCACATGTGATATTTGGAAACATGAGGCAGGGCAGATTATGGTAAACACGTTATAATTACAACAACTTCTGATGCTTAGAAAAACAAACCGAGGCTCTGAACTCAAACATGCTCGGGTTGCGTGAAGATTGTTTGATGTGGGTCAGCAGCACTTGTTGGTAGTGCAGGGAGAGGCAAAGGCTTGGCATGTTGTGACTGGTTGAGCGATAAATTGTTTGATGTTGGAACCTCCCTCCCCTTCTCTCCCTCCCTCCCTGTATCTCACTCCTTTCAAACTCATTTCTCTTCCCCATCTCTATTTTACTTCAGGCTACTGCAGCCTGTAGACACAACCTTTGATAGTAGTTTTTCTTACCAAACCAAAACAAGACTTGTTTTACAGTACGCGGAGAAGAGGAAACAAAATCTTTTGAATGAGTTTCTGAGGCCTGAAATCACTACTTATGTCAACAATATCACCTAATTCCTGTTTGACTTTCAAATGCCTTCATATGCAGACGACACCGGCTTATACTGTGTCGCTGATTCTGTGCATCTGGCAGTTGAACATTTACAATATTCACTTGAAAACCACATTTATTTCACTTTTACGTTATACAGTTCTAGCACTTAGTGTTCTTTCTTCGTTCTTTCTGGGGTTTTTTAGCTTCTGCTCTGACGAGGTTCAGCTGAGCCGATACTAAAATTGTGACCATAATCTACAAACTTCACATTATGTTCTAGTGAAGAAGAGCTGAGACTTGTGATGGAGACAATCAACTCATCAGGAAAATGTTTACTAATGTTATTAATCAAGTGACAACTAGAAGCTCATTTTCACATAGACTTCCATTCAACTACATCCTTGGCTTCAATGTTATTTTTACTAAATAACCTATGATTCCTCCTCACTTTTCATATGAACAGTATGATTTAATCCCTGGATAACTGTCATGTGCACGTATAAGGAGACGACAGCATCTTTTATTGTGTTGATTCTGAGCAGCTGGTACTTTTACAATGTTCTTTTAGCATCCTGCAGAATGCACTTAAAGGCCTCAGATCTTAAAATCTCAAAATCTGACAGAACAAAGTTTACGCTCTTCTCTAGAGTCTTTAGACATGATGAATGCTTTTAATAGTTTTAGGATTGAGAAGGTTTCAGAGCATAAATACTTTGGCATCCGGACAAACTTACTTTTAAATATCATATTGATAATCCCGTGTCCTGACCTGGTTATTTTCAAGAGAACTGTGATTTATGCCGGAATGTAATAATATATAAAACCTAATCTGGATAACGACCAGAATATCAATATTACTTCACTAGTCAGATGTCTTTGTTTTTTTTTACATGTTCCATGACTTAATTCTGAATTTGGATGAACTGCGTTCTGTTTTTACAGCAGAAGCTGAATCATGGAGGAAAAAGAAATCCTGCACACTCTTAAATGAAGTGCAATTCCTCATTTTGAACGTTTTAGAAATAGGATCTTAAACATTCCAACTTCTGGAACAACTTGAAAGTGCTTCATAATAACTGTAATCTTTTTAACTTTTACATTTTCCAGGTTTCAATGACGCATTTGAGAGATCTGCCAACTTATTGTGATCCAAAATGTTTTAATTAATTCCAACTATAATCAAATCAAACTTGTTTATATGGGGCCAAGAGTGCAATCAAATCTGCTCAACAGGTCACATATAAATGGAGTTAATTACAAAATACAGGAACAAAAATAGATAAAAGCTTAGATGAGTGTAAGAATTAAAGCAATAGATTAAGAAAATGCGATGTTTTGAGCTAAACTATCTTTGGTTTTTCCTTTGCCAACATATCTCCCACATTTCTTAGACAATTTCAACAATTTTAAGTCAAAATGTTTGGTTAGTTTAGGACATTTTAGATGTAAAACTCATCTACAATGATTTTACCGACTATAAATAAAGGTTGTCTGATACACACTGATCCTCAAATGAAGCTATTCAACTCCCCCCACATTCATATTGATAAAGGCATTACTAAGTGCAATCATCCGCCCAGAGTAAATCTGCCTTCACTGATCTCACATCTCCCTCTTATTACGCCTCCATTTAGCTTTGATCCACCAGTCTGATCTCAGCTTAAACACACACACACACACACACACACACACACAAACCTGCAAGTGTCAGTCAGGCGGAGCGTGAAGAGGGAGGCGACAGGACAGAGACGCTCGCCGCGCGGCGGGAGATTAATGAGAGGGCAGCGACGCCTCATGTGTGCGCTCACAAACAGGCTCTGACTCTGGTTACTCATCGACCTGACAAATCAAAGACATCCTGGCTCTCCAAAGTGTTCAGCTCTGATATCAAAGGACTAATACCTAGACTTGGTTCTAGTAAAACCGTCCCTCCAGGAGCTGTTTCCGCCTTTCTTCAGTATCAAAGTCCACAGAGTTTGTACGTCTCACCTCAGCCATCACACATTCAATGCGAGTCTCTTATTATCGCCATCAGTAGAGACGTGATAATCGTGAAGAGATGAGTGTTCGGTACCAAATGAAATGCTTTTAATGGCAGTGAATTCTGAATCATTGGGGTAAAGCGTTGACCATGATGCAGTCATCAAATTGGACCACATAAGGTGTACATACTTCTTCCATTGGTGTTGCAGCACTTGGAAGCCCTCAGTTTAGAAGCTCTCATCCTGATCCTGATCCTGATCAGCATATATTTCCACTGCATGGACTGACTTTTTTGCCGTTTCCATCATGGTACGGTTCGGCATGGTATTCTGCTACCCCAAGCCAAGGGGAGGTTATTTTGGTACTCTCTCTAATGGAAACCGTTCCACTCACGGTGGGAACACAGCTTCTGTCTGTGGCTTGAAGTGTTGGACCCAATGCTCAAAAACGGCTGGATCAGCTTCAAAATGTGCCATGTTCTTCTTCGACATGACCGGCCTGGTGTGCTTCAGGGGTCCAAAGATGTAGCCAAGCTCATTGTGCAGAATGTTCCGTACTCCCTCACAGGAGATACGAAATCTGATTAACATTCAAACAAATGTCATCCGTCAACATGTGGTCCATTTTTTCTTGGGTCACCTTCAAGACTCTTCTTGATAGGGGTCTCAAACTTGTGTCCCACCCCAATCTATTTCTTAATATCACCTTAAATGTTTCGGATTTTAATATTTAAGGATTTTTCTTTTTTGATATTTTGGCTTCTTCCTCTCTAGGGGGTGCCACTGTGGATGATTTGCATATTTTATTTGAACGAGATCTTCCTGACACAACCAAATTAATTAGAGTGTCGAATTAATTAACAATGAGCAATGGAGAGTGGGTGCCTTGCTCGGGGTACCCCAGCCCTTGACTTGATCTGGCAACCTTTCGGGTTACAAGCCAAGTTTCCTTCCTTTTTATTGTGTGATATGTATATTTATACTTATATTGTATATATATATATATATATATATATATATATATATATATATATATATATATATATATATATATATATATATATATATATATATATATATATACTTATATTGTATATATATATATATATATATATATACATACATACACACAAACATATATAATTTTAATCTGATGTTAAACTTTTTTTATTTGACCAGCCCCACCTCCAGACCACAGTAGTGGACCCCAGGTCATTTGAGTTTGAGGCCCCTGCTTTAACGTAAGGTTCAATACAATAGTTATGCTTGATTTTCAATATATGTTCTTAAATTTGATATCAAATGAATCCATTTATTAGTTTATTCTAATTGTGTTCACACTGCGTGGTTAAGAATATGCCTGTAGCTCTTGTTATCAGCTCAGGAGTGAAGTTGCGATAAATCCGTGCCGCTGTCTTCAGCTCTGGAACATCGACACTGCCTGATGCCTTTCCAGTGCTGCGCGAGAAAAACACGATCCAACGATCAGACAAATGAAATCCAAATGTGAGAGGAGAGAAGTGGTGAGCGGAGGCCAGCGCTGCCCTGCTCGTCTTCCCTCTGGTGATAAGATTGTCTGCTGATAGTCCAGCGCGATGACGTCGGTGAGGGTTAAGAGCTTAAAGATATTGGCTGTATTGGTTCTCCAGGTGCACAACACATCTGGAACCATCTAGCCCAATTAAAACTTTCCCTTTTTGCGTTGCCAACATTGGTTTTTCCTCTGCTTTGTATCTCTCTCTCTCTTGCAAACATGCACCCGCACACACACAGAGCCTTTCCACCGGTCTGTATTTTACTGCAGTCATTTCAGAGGTTAACACCAGGTTAAGTGGTCGACCTGGAGGCCTGACCTCTACACGGGAGGAGGAGGGAAGACATTTCTATTGATGGACCCGGGGTGAAAAAGGTCACGCTGGCATTTGTACTTGCAGATCAACAGTCTCCAAAAGAAATATGTTCTCAGACAACTTCAAATATTCATTTTAAGTAGAGATGAACTGATGAGTTCTGCCTGTAGATGTTTAACCAATCTTGTTGTCTCTATCTGATCAAATGCAATCACTTTACGAGACTAAATTATACACACATTTTTTTTTCTTTTTTTTTAAATGATTCAATTTCATGGTCCTATGGTCTGACTTTCCCATTTGACTTATTTTAAGTAAAAATCATCAATAAATTAAATATTAAACATGGAAAGAGTACTTAATAATTTAAACCTTGACAATTTTGATGAACATTTTTTTATTTTTTTATTTTAATGACCAACGTATGACCAACTTTTTACTGATTATAAAATATGGCAAAAATCAGCCACAATAAAGGGTCAGCCTCTGATTTTAAGAAGCAGATTTACAGTAATAATCTACAGACCTGCATAAAAAGCTCAATTATTAATCATTTTTATTTGCCAATTATCTTTGTAGCCACTGATTGGTTAGTTGAGACATGTGACCGAGGACTTTGGCAAGAAAAACCCAAATCTCTGCCACAGACACCTTCCTCTCTACTCTGTCCTCCTCTCTTGACTCTCTGTCCTCTTATGTCACGGCGGGTTTGTAAGTCCTCCCCAGCCTCGTGGTTGTCTGACTGCGAGCTGAGAGAGCCACGATACGGGCAGCAGAAAGAAAATGGAGGACGACCTGCTTTCCTATCATTCTCTTCTCTCCACCTTCACTGCCTCTATCTCTGCAGCCAAATAATCTTTCTATCAGACTAAAATTCAATCCTCTTTCTTTCACCCCAAAAATGGTTGAACGGCACCCCATCGACATCCGGACAGCAAGACTAAAAACACATCTCTACCTCGACTAAGACGACAACGACAAAAAAAAGCAATTACTTGTGCATCGCACTTATGACTAGCACTTTATAGTTTGGCTTACTTGAGGCACTTCTAGCTCTTGTTTGTACCCAAATGTTGAAATGCACTTATTGTAAGTGGCTTTGGATAAAAGTGTCTGCTAAATGACATGTAATGTAATATCCACCAAGACTGACTGCCAAATAATGAGCAATTCTATAGATCCATGAACAGACTGACTAGACTGACTGGCTAAATAATGAGCTATTCTAAAATATAATTTGAGAAAGTGGTTTAGTTTGAACTATTGTGTTTCGCAGATGCACCCACACATGAACTGCTCTTCTGTGTCTGATAAAATTCTTTTTCTTCATCACTGACGTCTATCAAACCATCGCACCGCTGCTGCTGCGGTAGCGTCTGTGAAGTCCTATCACGACCTGTGATAAGGTCCTGAAACATGATGCTGCCTTCATGGTCTCGCTCTTTAATCCGTCTCCTCGTGTTTATTATTTTGAGGCAACAGGACATGGCGATACACGGGATAATCAGTGGCTGATGCGCTTCACTGAAACCCTGATAGCGGTGGTGGTCTCAACTTTCTTCCACTGTGCCACCGCTGATCCACCGCTGCTCCTCTCTGAAAATATTTGAACTGCAACTGACTTGTGTTATTTTATCTCTTGAATAAAGCTGAATTATGTTGAGGTGGAATTTTCTATCTGTGCCGTCCACGAGGCCAAGAAAAATCCTCACTGTCCTCAAATCAGTTTGAAAGAAAAAAAGCAGGCAGAGCCGCGGTTTGACCGCCTTTCATCAGCGCGAGATTGATGTGGCAAAGCGCGGAAGGTTCACTCATACGTATACGATCATTTGCATACACAAACACACTGATATCACGGAAACAGAGTCCAATGTTTTTAAAATATCCATCTTCACTTCACCACATTCGTGATGTCCAAATCTCAAAATAAATGTTTACCTGAAAGTTTGCACATGATGTTTATGTTGAGGTCAAATGAGGAAATTTAATTTCAGAAGTCCATTCGCACGACCACCTTGAAGACAACGTGTCAGTGTATGAGTCAAATTCCTACTTCTTTCTTTCTTTCTTTCTTTCTTCCATCTTGCTTTCAATGGTGATGGGTGCAAAATAATGAGCTGTTATCTACGTACTGTATATCCCTCAAGAGGCTTACTGCCAAATAATGAGCTGTTATGAACATTCACAACCAAACTGAATGCTATTCTATAAAATCCAGCAACAGAAATAACTGTCAAATAATGAGCTATTCTACATATCCACCAATAAATTAAATTAAAAAAGCTGCTCTTAACATAACCAAAACAAATGGACTGCAAAATAGTGAGCTGTTCTATATATCTACCAAGAGATTGAGTGCCAGATAATGAGCCATTTTAGACATCTTCTAAGAGACTGCTTGCAATATAATGAGCTGTTATCTATATCCAGCAACATAATGACTGCCAAATAATGAGCAATTCTGTACATCCACCATTGGACTGCCTGCAAAAAAGAGTTGTTCTAGACACAACCAAACAGACAGATTGGCAAATAGAGACTGCCAGATAATGAGCTATTGTAGACATCCACCAAGAGACTGCCCGCAAAATAATGAGCTCTTGACTATATCCACCAGGAGACTGAGTGCC
Organism: Solea senegalensis; assembly: GCF_019176455.1. NCBI lineage: Eukaryota > Metazoa > Chordata > Actinopteri > Pleuronectiformes > Soleidae > Solea > Solea senegalensis. The sequence continues at coordinate 25,531,813 of NC_058031.1, forward strand.
AAATAACGAGCCATTTTAGACATCTTCCAAGAGACTGCTTGCAATATAATGAGCTGTTATCTATATCCAGCAACATAATGACTGCCAAATAATGAGCTATTCTGTACATCCACCATTAGACTGCCTGTAAAAAAGAGTTGTTCTAGACACAACCAAACAGACAGATTGCCAAATAGAGACTGCCAGATAATGAGCTATTGTAGACATCCACCAAGAGACTGCCTGTCAAATAATGAGCTGTTCAAAGCATTCATAAATAAACTGACTGACTGCCTAATAGAGAACAGTTCTGTACATCCAGCAACGGAATAACTGCCAAATAATGAACTATACTGTACAGCCTCGAAAATAATGCTACAACTGTTATTTATATCCACCAACAGACTGAAATACTGAGCTATTTCTATAAATCTACCAGCAGACTGACTAAATCTATTGTCGATCTGTAGTGAGAGTAGGGGACGCGTGTGTTGATTATTGACACGTTCATTTCCTGGCATTTACATTTATGTTGTGTTAGTTTTAAGAAAGGGGCCGGTTTGATATGATGTCCTTGGTTCTTTGACGGTGTGATGTTTCATTTTGTAACTTCTCATTCAACGAGCAAAGAAAAAATTAAATAAAAAATTAAATAATTCTGCAAATGAAAAGTCAGCAGAAGAAGCATGATTCCACTCAGATGCTGTCCTGGCTCCCACACAGCGGCTAATAGAGAAAGGCTGCGCTGGCACCATGTGCTTTAACTTTGTTTTCTAAAACTCTAAATTACTGGAGCTCGTCGTGCCTCCACAGAAAGGACATTTATTTTAATTTGCTGCTACCTACAGTGTTTTTTCCATCCAGCGTGTCTGCGACCAATCAAAGTGTTTGAACAGGCAGCAGCAGAAGGCACTTTAGGTCTTTTTTTTTTCATAAAAGAGGCCAAGATATATTTTACTGGTGTCAGGACCTCAGCGAGGCCCGACTGAAACTGTTACCTCTGGAAATGCTCCCCGGTGACCGGTTTGTGCAATAGCAGAAAGAGAAATGGTATGGATGAAGCAGACGGATTACTCTCAGAGGGGCAGCAAATGGACACTTTTGGTTCTTCTCTTTCAAAGTGAATTTAAGGGGAATTTATTTTTGGGATTTAAAGATGCAGGAAGCAGGATTGGCAAGAAAAAGAAATTCATCAAATGAGTATCTCGTACTCAGCAATGTGTGTTTTTACTGGTAAACCGGTCAAAAACCAGTTAAACCCAGTTGTAAATGGGTTTTTTGACCAGTAGGAATCACCACCACAACCACAAGGACGTTCTGAAGAATGGTTGAAGTAGAAAAACTAATAGGAGGCGCCGTCTCTCCCATATCAGTTTATTATCATGAAATTATTGATCAATAATAACAAATGTTTAAAAACTAAAGGATCACCATTCGCCATATGAGCAGGGTTCCCATAACTGAGTTGACACCAAATCCAAGGACTTCTCATAGGACTTTCCAGGACCAATTCCCTCAAATTCAAGGACAGAATGTGCTGACTCAGCTTAAGACGGGAGGACAACTTGTAAGAGCGTCTCGGTCCATGATGGCGTCCTCTTTTATTGATGTGCAGTAGCTCTGCATCTGGACAAGTGATTGTCCTCAAAGTCCGTCTTTGTCTTTTGTCTTTGGTGAGACAGAGATTTCCCAGACATCACGTGGTCATTTTCTCTCTCTTTCTTAACTTTACTCGCTCATTGTTCTGCACGGAATCTCACGTCAGCGGCGGAGAGAGAGACAGTGGACAGTGAGTCATGATGTCTCGTCACAAACAAGGGAGACATTTACCTAAATATCAACTTCACTTCTCTACTGCACAACATTCAAGCACTTTCAATGACCCATGTCTGTTTAGGGTAACTTTCAAATACTTTCAAGAGCCTTCAACAATTTTTGTCAAATTCACAAACTTTCAAGGAATTCAAGGATCCATGGGAACCCCTGTATTATATAAATATGTGATTAAGCAACAGAAACAACCCTGTTTGAGGCACAGTTAAAGTCGGTTGCCTGTGGTCTTAGCTGAACGACTGAAAGCCACCCTAATAGCTTGGATGGCGATCAGTCCGCATGTGTGTGTGTGTGTGTGTTTTGTGTCTTTCTAAGCGTTCCTCTAAACGAGGTTGAGTGTGAGATTTGGCAGGCGGAGGTGGAGGTTATGTGGCCTGCCACTGCACAGTAAGAAGACGGAGGAGACATGTTGACATGAGTATCACTATCAGCCGTTACCATCTGGTTGATAGAGGGGGTTTTGGAAAAAGGCCGACGGCACTCTCAATCAATATTTCATGATGGGAAAAACTCCCGACGTCTGAAATGTCAGCAAAATGTCACCTGCGACAGACGGCGTGAAGTCAGAGGCGGCGGACGCCAGCGTTCAGTGTGTGTGTGTGTGTGTGTTTAATAAAAGTGGGTGGTCTCGAGCTGTGAGGACTAAATCTGTGTTTAAACGGCGCTTCCAGCTCGTGACCTTGAGTGTTCCTCAGCTTGGACGGGAGTGTTATTTATTTGGACGTCTCATACACACTCACAAATGACCATTAGGTGCCGTGTTTGATAAACAAGCTGATTGGATTGCTTGTGTGAACGTGTGTGGTTCTTTTCCCCTCCCTCGCTGTCCTCACAACGAGCCCAATTTACCTCAAGGACGTGGAAACACACGCACGCACGCACGCACGCAGAGAGCACACCTTACCGTCCTCACACACATAAACACACTCACGGACGCACACGCAAACACACTTTCCTCGCTGCACTTGTTGACCCAGACCCAGTCCCATCCAATTCAGTCTTTACTCAGTCATCAGTGCTCCGTGGATTGGTTAATGTTCCAGGAGTGAGCTGTGGGCCAATCGCGACCACACTGAATGCAATAGAATATTGTTATTTGCATACTGCCCCATCGCTAACCCCGTGGCAAGAAACCCGGGAGGATGAAGTCATATTGCAAGCTCCGTTCCAGAAACACTGAATAAAACAAAAATGGGGAAAAGTAAAAAAAAGTTTCCCTCATGTGACTTGTAAATTTATTTTGTGTATGTGCTTTTATTTCATTCTTTTTTCCCCTCTCTTTTTCTCTTCACTTTCATATTTTTTTTTCTCTCTTCTCGTTTTTTTGATCTCTCCTAGGCGTATCTCGGGGAATCAGCTGAGGTACATCTCGGGTCACACTCTCCAGGGTCTCTACAACCTCAAAGTACTGTAAGTAAACCTCTCTCTGTTAAGATGTGTTTCCATGGTTCAAGTCTTGGGTCAGGCTTGTGTTTCCCCTCAGAACAGTACCTTTATAGACAGAAATGTCCGGCTCGGTTTCTGACCACTACTTTTGATAGTTCCTGCTTTGACGAGGTTCAGCCGATACTAACGCGTGACGTCATCAGACTCTGATTGGTCAGAGAGTGTCGCCGGGAGGAGGAGTCATGAGCACGACGTCAAAGCAACAATGTCTAACTGTAGATCAAAGTGAAAAAGACTGAAAACATGTTCATCTCCAACATTTAGCAAATGTGTTGAACAGAGGAGTCTGGTGGATTTAGAGACAGCACTATTGGGAGTCATGACCTGGGTCGATTACTAATCGATTATTAATCGATTACTAAATGAATCGTCATCTATTTTGGTCATTGATTAATCAGTTTTAAGCCTTTTTCATCATTAAAACAAGATTTCTGATTTTTCAGCTCTTAAACGTGAATATTTTCTGGTTTCTGTGCTCCATAAAACAAAGAAATCATTAAAAGTGAATCATTTCGGTTTGTGGACAAAAACAAGACATTTGAGAACATCACTATTTCCAAGTTTGACAATAACTGATCAACAGTTTTTAAAGTTTCTGATATTTTATGAACTAAACAATTACTCGACCAACAGTGAAAATAATCAACAGATTAATCGATTATGAAAATAATCATTAGTTGCAGCTCTAGTCTCTACAACCTCAGAACAGTAGCTTTACTTTGAAGGGGAAGTGTGGGCTGTGACGTCTTACCAGTGAGACGACAACGAACGGCGTCATTGAACACCATTTTCTCTCTCTTTCTTAACTTGAATGGAATCTCATGTCAATGAGCGCGAGACAGTGGACAGTGAGTCATGATGTCTCCACGTTTGTCCTGCGTCGGCCTCGTCTACGTACATCATGCAACACAGGGCATCAAACAGTAGGTGGCGTCGTAACAAACAAGAGAGACATTTACCTAAATATCAACTTCCCTTCTTCACTGCAAGAAGTTCAAATACTTTCAAGGACCAAGGAGGGTTGAACAGAAACAAGGAAAGGCTCTGCTCGCTCCTTCACTCCTGAACAGACTGTGGTTCAGTGGCACACACACACACACACACACACACAGGTGTACCGCAGGGACCTCCCAGTCACACCACCCACTGAGATTACAGTGAAAAAAATCCACTCTCAAGAGCGATTCTCTTCACACCTCATTTGTAAAAGTGAATTCATGACCTCTCAGTGCACGGCTGCCGATTGTTAACGCCGCAGTCGAGTATCAAATCACAAAATAAAAACTGTGTCACCTCCTGACTCCAAACACGTCACAAGTATTAGTTTTTTTTCTGTGACTGTTGGCGACCGACTCAATGCCTGAGAGCAGAATATAATGTAATATGTAACATGAATTTTATTTATATACAGTATATATTTATAAAAAAACCGGGGAACATTTTTGTCTTTTCTTGGTTTCCACATTCTAACATGAAACCACTATTTGTATGAAAATCCTGCGCTTCCATATCAGTTTTCTGACAACGTGACCATGACCATTCTTAATCTTAAAGTGTTAGCTGACAGTTATTGGAGATAATGTGTTGCCTTCTCAGTGGATTGGACTTGTATTGTTGATACGTTACATGCTTAGAAGAAGTGGCAGTTCAAGTTCCCATGGTATGAAGAAACAGACGCCAGGGGAACACGACAAAGGTCGGGTTCTTTTCACTTTAACGTGGAGCGGCTGAATGTTGAAGACCACCTTAATGCATCGTCTGTTAACTTATGTTCATTTACTGTAAAGTGTCACACAAACGTTTTCAGAAAAAAAAAAAAGGGGGTGGGGGGAGAGAGTGTGGGGGTATTGTTTGCTCCTAACTTCCTCCTTTTGCTTTCCGCTTCAGGATGACATCAACAGCCCACCCAAGGAGCTTCTCTCCTTCTTTTCCTCCTTTCCCTTCATTCTCTGCTTCTCCTCAAGCTTTTCCATCCTGTGCTGGCTTCCTCCCCCATCCCTCACCCCTCACCCCTCACCCTCACCCACTGTGGAATCATTCGTCCTGCACACATGTTTCGCTCCCACCTCACCTTCACACACGCTTCTTCAGTATCACCTGCGGCTCACCGGCTCACGTGTGTCTTACAGGATGCTGCAGAACAACCAGCTGGAGAGGCTTCCTGATGACGTGCTGTGGGACCTGCCCAACCTACTGTCCTTGTGAGTCTCACACACACACACACACACACAGTAATCACCAAACATCTCCTGACCACCCATCTCCTTCCTGACCACAGCTCAGGTATAGAGTACCACTGACATTTCACAGACCGTGTCCAAAGAAACGTGGGCGGCCCGACCGTGTCAGCGCGGCGCTCGCGTTAGCATCTGGAAGCCATGAGGGGGAAACAGCAGACAACTACAGGCCGGGGGAGAGCATCTCCAATGAGCTGTGAAACAAGCCCATTTTCTCTCTCAATTCCAAACTCTTACTCACTCAACTCTCTTCCTCCTCCGTTCCTCTGCTGCCACCCACACCGCCGTCCGCCGCTGCCTCCCCCGGGGGCTAATGAGAGCATTTGGTGGCCTAATTGTCTCATCTGTGGGGTCAGTGTGGACCAGCTCATCTGTAACTCCTCAAACTCACACAGATCTGCACCGCACACCAACTCCACGTCACCACTCTTTTGCTACGTCTCAATATATGTAGAATAAAGCAGTTTATTAATAACAATAATAATAATAATAATAATAATATATTAATATAATATCTAAATATCGACTTTGGAAAATAAAGTATCTGATAATCATTCTGTTTTCAGCATTATTATATTACACTATATTAAATATGATCAAATATTATAAATATTGATTAAAAAATACATGGAATCAACAAAATTATATTTTTTTAAAAGTCACTTAACAACACATGATACATCAAATTTTTTGTGTAATAGCACATTTAACCATATTCATAGTCAATTTCATTGTTTCTAACACACGTAAATCTCCTTCATTGAACAATAAACAAGTAAACAAAGTATTATCTGAAAGTGAATCTATGTAGTAGAAATGTGAAATAATATTTGAAGCCAGTGCCTTCTTGGCTGAGAAAGGCAGAAAAATTTAATTTTGGCTCATGTAGATGAACAACAACTCCCAGCATGCACTGCGCTCGCTGCCCCGCGAGAGTCCTCAAGCCCCCGCATGAGGTAACAAACACAAGAACACACACACACACACACACACTGTACTCACTGTATGTGAGTGTCTCACTTCATTTTTCTGTCATGAAGCTGAGTGTGTGTGTGTGTGTGTGGTCTTGTCTTAATTGCTTTAGATAAAGACACACACACACACACAGTGCACAGAGATGCACCGTGTCATTACAGTAATGATAAGTCTAGTGGGAGAGAGAGAGAGAGAGAGAGAGAGAGAGAGACTGGAAGGGCTTTGGAGGTGAAGCTTGTTGGCAGCTCAATGACATAAAACACACCAGGTGGAGAGAGAGAGACACATAGAGAGAGAGACACAGAGAGTGAGACAGAGAGAGAGAGACAGAGAGATATTGGTAAATGTATAAAGGAGCCTTTCATCTCTTGTAAATCACAAGTTCATGTTGGACAGGAATCCTTTTGTCAGGAGAGAACTGAGGTCTCTACCTGGCTAATAACACACACACACACACACACACACACACACACAAAACACTTGGAAAAAAGGTATAAACGTTGACTGGGACTCACAGATCAACTGACGAAGTTTGGTGGTCAAAGGTCAAAGGTCAAGGCCACTGCGACCAGTGAAAATATGTGTTTGTGAATATGTGAATCTTCAGAAGATTCTGAGGAAGTTTTGTTCAAATTTGGTACAAACGTTCACTTGGACTCAAAGAAGAACTGAGTAGATTTTGGTGGTTGGAGGTCAAAAGGAGGTCAAATGGAGGTCACGTTGTTTTTTAGGAAATTATCAAACATAGGATGTTCCAACATTCACTTGGATTCAAATCTGATTGTAATTAGACAGTCAATGGTCACTTTGACCTCATTTAGCTTCTCTGCTATTGAGTTATCTAAAGAACACTTTAACACTTTAACTGATGCGACAAATTATAATCTTCTAAAAGCAACATCTCAGCTTCACCTGGCAGGAGTTTCTTCAAATTTGCAGCAAAAGTTCATTTGGACTCAAAGAAGAAGTGAGTGGATTTTGGTGGTTAAAAGGCCAACGTCCTGTTGATGTCACATTTGCTGCCATTGCTTTATCTCAAGAATGCAGGGAGAGAATCCTTTTACATTTTACTCATTGATGAACTGTTTCTCCTTCTGTAGCCAAAGGTCAACGCCGCATTACAATTTTATCATCTTCCAAATCTGGCACAAACGTTCACTTGGACTGTGACCTGATGACGTCACTGTGGCCTCATAAACCATGGTTTTGACCTCTTGAACACTAAATGTCTTTGTATTTCAACAAGTGCGTGTAATATAGGTATCATCTATTCATTTTTCTGATTATCTTTATATCTAAATGTTATACTCTGGCGCTTTTACAGTCATGGACTGAAAGTGCATTTATCAGTGGAGGTAAACACGCACTTCAACTTAAAATCAATGCCGCGGTACGTGCTTCTCCAAGTTCTGTGAAACCTTTTTGACCATCTGGAGAATAAAAGCAGCGGATCCTGGAACGTTCGGACAACTTTCTCTTTCTGCCTCTGTTTCTCTCTCCTGTAATCGTACCTCGGACTTTGATGTGATGGGACAGGAAATAGTTGCTGCTTTATTGGCTCCTCTGGAACATTCCTGGTTGTGTCCGGACCTTCTGGAGAACGCACAGGTCCACCCAAAGGAGCAATTATTATTTTTGCCCTGAAGACCAGAAACCAGAAAGCTGAAGGTTCTTCCGCAGCTTTCATCCTTCGATCTGGGTCAGGGACAAACAATGTCCACGGTCGCAGGCGGGTGCACAGGATGCACAAGGATGATGTTTAGAAAAAAAGAAAAGAAAAGAAAAAGAGCTCAGGAAGTGGAGAAGATGAAATGCACGTTCACGCGTGGATGTGGCGGTATGCATGTGAGCATCTGCCAGTGTATACAGTTGCCTCCTCTGATGGAAAATCTCCCTCGGGGAGAGAAGCCCGGAGTTCAGAGTTCAAGTTCAGATTTCACTTTGATGATGCTGTTTGTTTGGTGAAGCCTTCGAGGGACTGACGAGGCCGAGGAGGAGCGCCGGAATCAAAGCACCTCGGCGGAAAGATTGATAACGGAGGATGTTTGAAAGAAGAGCAAGAGTTAAGGAGTGAGACGCAGAGAGGAGAAGGGTGGTGGTGGTGGTGGTGGTTTGCTTTACAGCGGCAGGGAGTGCATCAATGAAGATGTCAGGGAGAAAATGTGTGTGTGAGCGGGAGGGGGCCGCAGGGAGGAAACAGAGATTAATGAATGAGTGTGAAGGGCCAAAGGAAGAAGAATAGCAGGAGGAAGTGGTCTCAGCTTGTCAGCTCAGCCCTGAGGGGACCATTCATCACTCTGTGTGTGTGTGTGTGTGTGTGTGTGTCACAGTCGACACTCATCACCTGCGGGGTGAAGACATCACGTTAGAGAGGGGACAAATGTATCGGTGTCGGTGGTTGAAGAGATAAAAGAGAAAAACATGTAAAAGAGACTTTGAGATTTGGTACAAACCCGAATGAGCTCAACCATCCAAACCAAAACCCAACCCCCCAGATGATCGCTGGTGATGCCTGGAGTAAACGACTGACGTTTGTGGAAAACCAGCAAACTAATGTTCTTCAGTAAAGTTATAATAAACGTAACGTCAACTGTATTTCAGTGAAACAGAATAGAAAACTACAACAGGTGATTTATTCTACTATCTCCACTGAAATCCCAGTGAAACAGTGATACACCACACGACCATGAATTAAGGCTAAACCTGTAGCTTTAGCTCACGCTGAATGTGGCTCCAACAAAAACAGACAACATTTCGGGTTTGGGACGCCCACCAGGTCCGGTTTGCTTCGGTCAATAACGTCTTGCGCTTTGGACAGAAAAGTGTGTCCCGAGCAGCACTGCAGTCCCGATGCGGAGCAGTGGAAACATGAGTGACTGATGTGAGAAGAAGAAGAGCTGAAGAAGATCTTATTTTGTTCCCCCAGACACTTTTCATGAGATAAATAAAACCGAGGCGGAATCAAACAGGCTCGCCACGGTTGTTCCTGCATGTTTCTGCGTCTGTGTTTTTCCTCATCTTACATTTCACACAAGTCTGTGCTCGCAGAGCGAGACGAGGCTTATTTAGCATGGGAATAAATCATAATGAGATGCTTCAAGAGATGAAAAGAGGGAGAATAAAAGGCCGTGTAATTCTCATAATAACCTTCCTGTAAGCCAAAGTGCTCCAGTGGCACAACACACGGGCACCGATGCACGTGCACATGAGCAAACATCGCTTGATGATTATCTCATAAGCTCAGTTCCTCTGCCTCTCTTCTCCCCGCAGGCGTCTGGACGCTAACCTGCTGTCAGAGGTTCCAGCTGGGACCTTCCGAGGGGTCCGATCCCTGCGACACCTGTGGCTGGACGACAACTCGCTCACAGAAATCCCAGTGACGGCCCTGGACTCTCTGCCCTCCCTGCAGGCCATGACGCTGGCACTCAACCAGATCACACACATCCCAGACTCTGCCTTCACCAACCTCTCCGCCCTCGTCGTGCTGTGAGTGACATTTACACAAAAGACTGCGCCTTTCTCAACTTACAGAGAAATGGTTTGGAGCATGGCGGCGAGGATGATGATGATGATGATGATTGCAGTGTGGAAAACTTTTTTTTTCACAATCTAAATAAATAAATAAATATAATACATGTGTGACAATTTTCCAGTCATCTACATAACAACCAGATCCAGAGCATGGGAGCGAGATGTTTTGAGGGTCTGCAAAGTCTGGAGACGCTGTGAGTATCACGCACACGCACACGCACATGCACACACAGACACATGCACACACAGACACACACGCACACAGACACACACACACACCTGCACGTTGACATTATTTCATTCCATCGGGCCGAATGAGCAGCTCCTGTGTTTACCAGCTGTACAAACATGCATTCATCGTTCATTCATGACCCGTCACACTAAACCCTGAAATAATACAAATATTAAACTGAAATATGTTTAACAATCCAATCGGCTTAAATCACTAAACCATTTTTTTTTTTATTTGGACAATTTGAATACATTTGAACCATTTTAAAAAAGAACAAATAGTTAACTCGTGCATATGTTTGTGTTTGTTTGAATGGTCACTGTCACGTCCTTCCTTGTGCGATCATTGACACACTAGATCAAGTTTTGACTTGAAAAATGTAAGGATTATGTCACAAATCAAACCCCAATCTCAATCCACGTCAGAATAATCACAAGGAGGAACCGTGTATTAGTGTTTATTTAAACTCTGATGAAAGATGATTATGAAATGATCAGTAAGAGCTGAAGTATGCGTCCACCCCCACCAGCTACACTCATCAATTCTTTGTGTGTTGATGGAACACCTGTAATTAATGTGCCTTTATGAAGCGTGTGAACCAAGTGTCGGGGCAGGATAATGAAGTGTGGAGCTACTCGCTCAAGTCACAATGATTAATGTGCGGGTAATTTCAGCAGGTGCTTGAACGCGTCTCAAAACCACAACCCGGCAAATCAACGTCAGGAATGTGGGAGATGAAAACGTTTGTTACCTTGATGTAACATGAATGGATTTCTCTGTGTGTTTGGTAATTGCTAAGCAGCGGCGGCGGCGGCGGCAGAGCTGAGGTCAGAATGTGGGCTCGGCTCTGCTGCCGCGGGAGACTTGTTTGAGCGTACGTGCCGTAGCCACGACTGCTGCGATTCCTAACCACGCGGCGGGTGTGGGAAACCGCAGGGAAACTGAGGCAGGACACATGAGCAACTCGTGGTGAAACGTCACTTAACAAGCGGCTGAAGGACAAAATGTGTTGTTTTTTATGCGCATGTGTGCGGACACATGAATGAAAATATGAAATAAGAAAGAAGTGGAGGATTTACTGAGTGTCACACTCGAAGGATTATTTGTTCAGCTTTCCCAATGTCATTAAAAATGTGGGCAATTTAGATCAAATTACCCAGACAGGTTCTATCTATGCATCTATAATGTGTGTTGTTTCATTTTGGCTCATAAAAACGAGCCAAGCCAACTAAAAAGACATTTGAGTACATATACATAAGTACATACAGTACATAATAGTACTTTTTGCTAGGATAGAAGAGCCCACTCGATATTCTTATGTTCTTAGGGTTCTTGTGCCAATAATAGTGAGGTGTGAATCATTCATTAACACACTGTACCTTTAACACTTGAATTATTCCTGCTGGGCTGAGGGACAGCAGCCATGTTTGTGGTGGGATGAAGACAAGAAACTGGAGAGAGACAAACAGACCAGAATAGAGCGTGTTAAAGTGTTTGGGTCGTCAGCGGCGACAGGTGTCAGTGATCTGTGGCTGGCGCTGGTATGACGGGGGTTAATCTCTCACAGCGGCCTCGCTCATGACAAATACCACAAAGAGCGGAGTGTTATAAAATCATTTACTACACACACATTTCACAAGACTTCCATTTTCTATAGATGAAGACTTTTTTTGATCACATGCTCCATAAAACAAAGAAATCATTCAAACTGAAACAAAAACAAGACATTTGAGAACATCATCATTTGCATTATTTGAAACGTTTTATTGACTAAATAAGTACTCGATTAATCATGAATATAATCCAAATATGAATCACCTATGAAAATAAGTGTTAGTTGCAGCTCTTTATAAATGTGGGTTAGGGAGGCGGGGCCACAGTGGTCTGATCAGAACAGAGCAAGAAAAAACTCAATTAAATCAATAAATCATTACAAAGCAAGATGTAATAAATAAATAAACAACATCACGACTCATAAGACGCAAGAATCCTGGCCAAGATATCGTATTACTGGAGACAAAAATGTTTCCTGGGACACTAATCAAAGACAGACCTGAATAATCCGGTCAGAGAGGCAGAGGTCAGAGGTCACATCCCCGACTTCACACTCTGCAGCTGTCGGACCAAACTTTTTCCACACACACACACACACAGAAGGTCACACATATGTGTGAATTTACGACATTTCATCGTACATGTTTTCTCTGTTTCTCAGGGATTTGAACTACAACAATCTGCAGGAGTTTCCTGTGGCCATCAGGACACTGAGCAAGCTGCAGGAACTGTGAGTACACACACACACACACACACACACACACCTGCCTGACATGACTATCATGGTTGCGTTATCCCGAGTTAATCCCGTTAAGTGATTTTAATGTGGCACTCGGATACGATCTCTCTCGCCCTGAGCAGGTGCTGGATACACACCCACGCTGCCTGCGCGCACACACACACACACACACACACCCACAGAAACCATGTTTTCCCCTCGGCTTGAGCAGATGTTGCGCATGTGTGTCACAGTAACAGTGTTGTGTGTGTGTGTGTGTGTGTGTGTGTGCGTTTTACGTCTCATGTGTCCAAAAATGTTTTTCAGCTGTGCAACGGCAGGTGCAACATGAGACGTGACACACACACACACACACACACACACAATATCATAAAGAATAACAGTATTTCTTCTTCTTCTTTTCTTTTTTTTGCAGCGGTTTCCATAACAACAATATCAAAGCCATTCCTGAGCGAGCCTTCGTGGGAAACCCTCTGCTCCAAACCATGTGAGCGTGAAAACTTTCATTTTTCTATTATTCTTTCCACTTCACTCTAATTACGTCATAAACAATAGCAGTTTGAGTTTTAACCCTGAATCTTAGCAGTCGTCTAATACGTAAACTTTGCCATATCCTCTCCACAAACTATCGCAGAGCGTGTGTCCTCATTACACCCTCTGCTGGACATCTTGGGGATTACTTTAAACAGTCTGCTGTGCTTCATGGCTGGATATTTTGAAACTGATTGGGTTTTCTTATCAACCACAACTCTAATGTGAGGTCATAATTTTTTTTTTTTTAAAAAGTGCATTCATATGACAACTTACGGGTCAAAAAGAGCCGAATTTAAAACTTTAGTTCTGTGAAAATCTCTTTCACAACCAAGTGAAACTGAAAAATCTCAAAATGAATTGAAAATGTGAAGACAGGTCTTCAAAAAAAACTAGACTAATGATGATCTTCATAATTTAATCTGTAGATTTTCTCGATTAATCAAATACTTGTTTGGTCCATAAAATGTCAGGAAAAAACTAAATGAGTGAGTTTTTAAGATTTCACAAACCATGTTCATCTTTAAAAAAAAATAAAAGAACTGATCTCAATAGTTGGCGATTCATTTTTTACAGCTCGACTAAAAATAATAAACGCTTTGATGACAAAATAAAAGTCCATTCATCGGTCTACCCCCAAGTCATCGTAATCTTTAATATTTCGTTTCACCTGTAAATTTAAGTGATTTTAGTGTAAAGCTGTTTTTATTGCATTTATTTTACAATTATCGCAGTAACATTGCAAATAACTTTGTGTCAGGATTATTCGTGACATAGAACTTTCTCTATTTTGCAGTCACTTCTATGAGAACCCCATCCAGTATGTGGGAAAGTCCGCCTTCCAGTTCTTACCGAAGCTGCACACACTGTGAGTCTGTGGTCACTGTCCGTCTGTGTTCGCTCGTCATGTGTGTATGTGTGTGTGTTTTTAAGAACATGTTGAATGGTGTGAGTGACGATGTCTGGTGGTAAAACAAGCCAGTGATGATGTTGGAGGAAGAGTCTGTCATCTGTGTGTGTGTGTGTGTGTGTGTGTGTGTAATAAAGACTCTCTCCATGTTTCTCTCTCTCAGTTCTCTTAATGGAGCAGCTCAGATTCAAGAGTTTCCCGATCTGAAAGGAACCACCAGTCTGGAAATTTTGTGAGCATGCCCTTTAACTCTATACATACACACACAGACTTGTTTTTATATCTTAGTGAGGACACACAATAGACATAACGCATACCCTAATCCTTACTAATCTAATCTAAACCCAATTCTGACCCAAAAATACAGATCTTCAAAAAGTCCTTAAAAGTTGAGGCCTAGACAAAGTGTCCCCACAGAGATATAAATACAAGTTCATACACACACGACCTGCACCTGTTCTTTGTTTGAGTATATTATGACGTTAAAATGGGAAAAGCATCCTTACTCGTGCAGAACAATCAACGATACACCAGGAGAAATATCAGTATTCTAATGAACAAATGAAGAAAAACACAGAATTCACTTAAAAAAGTCACTTCATAACACTTCTTTAATTGTTTATGTTATAGTAGAATTTGACCATATTTATATTTAGTTTCATTGTTTCTAACATGAAATATCCTCCATTTAACTTTGAAAAATAATAATAAAGTATATTTTAAGAAACATGGATGCTAAGGGGAAAACAAGGAAGTTTAGGGATGGATGTTAAGGAAAAACATGGGCACTAAGGGAAAAACCCTTGGATGTTAAGGGGAAAAAAACACTGAAGTTAAGGAAAAGCATGGAAAGAAAATCCAGAGAAAAAAACCTTGATATACTGTATCGATATTGAATGATTTCTTCCACACATATTCTCCGAGACTTTAACGTGTCATGTGACAAACTGTGGCTTTTGCCATGAAAAAGAATATAAGTGAAGAGAGATGAGACGATGTGTAAAGAGTACGAGGGAAACGTGCTGTGGTGGTAACAGCGGGAGACGAAGTTTGGTCAAAGTGAGTGAGTGAGACTCACTGAATGAAAGCGAAGCGTCTTTCGCTTGCTTGCACTTCAACAATGATCAGAGGATTCTGTGTTCATCTACAGGACGCTGACCCGGGCTGGTCTCTCCGCTCTGCCACGGGATCTGTGCGAGCAGCTGCCTCGCCTCAGAGTGCTGTGAGTGTACGCACACACACACACACACACACACACACACACACGGGGTGGGAGGGTGAGTGAGTGAGGATGCAAAACTGACACACAAAACCATAACTGTGCAGAGCTGTGCCCCCGAGCCATCGCTGGTACAGTCACTTCGCGATGAAATCCGATCACCGACCCCCCGACAAAAAGCATTGTCCTGTTTCTGCAAATAATCCTGTCCCACGCTATAAACCCACAGCTGGTCACCATGTTTGTGTGTGTTGTAGGGAGCTGTCTCACAACCAGATCGAGGATCTGCCCAGCTTTTACCACTGCTCTGCTCTGCAGGAGATGTGAGTTCACCTGTCGTAACACACTCACACACACACACATAACTTTCATCCAAGTCACTAGTATTATACTCACTAGAATTACAAAACTAAAAATATTTGTCCCTAAAAGGATTTAAATGACTTGCACTCTGTTCCTCTGCTGCCTCGTGTGGTCACTTTGTGTCACTGAGGTAAAGCTGAACCAAGGATTTTAAAGGCCAAAGTCACACATTTTCTCGCTTGAGTTTGGTGCAGGTGAAAAAATAAAGTGGATCATATTCACATCAGTATTGAAATGCATTTCTTTTAACAGAGGGCTTCAACATAACCAAATCAGGAGGATAGAGTCGAGCACGTTCAAGCAGCTGACCTCTCTGCGAGTGCTGTGAGTCAACTCGTTTCATTTCCTTCAGCGTGTCTTATATTATTTATTTCAATGTTTTGGTGAAATCAAGTGTTCCCAAAACAGGCAACAAAGCCTAAACCAAGAGGGCCACAAATGTGCTTTGTTTAAAAATTAAACATTTGATAGTTTGTCTGGTTATGGGTTGAGGCAGTGTTAGTGGTACTAGTACTGCTACTACTAATAGTATTATTGGTAGTTAGTCATGTTGCCTGCTGCTGCCGTCTCTGCCGCTGTTCACGGTACTAGCACCACCTTGTCATCACCAGAGTTAACAGTACTGGTTGCAGCACTAGCGGCCAACTAGCAGCAGGTGGGGCCACCTAGTGGTGCTGGCGCTGGCTTAAAACTAGCAGGCTAGTAGTGTTGCCTGTCGCTAGTGCTGCTGCTAGTACTTGGGCTAGTGCTGCCACCTCTGCAACAGTAATAATATCTAGTAGCAGCCCGCTAATGCTAAGGCGGCGCTAGTGGTACTGTCACCGCAACACTAGTAGCAGTAAAGGAGGCAGCGGTACTAGCCATGTCACTAGTGACAGCACTAGTGACAGGCAGCACTAACAGCCTGCTAGCAGCAGGTGGCTTCACCAGTGGTACTGTGGGGGTGGAGTGGCGCAGTGGTTAAGACCGGTACCCTGTGTGCGAAAGACATCTTAATCGCAATGGTCGCAAGTTCGATTCCACCCCTAGCTGATTGTAATCAATTCAATTGTAAGTCGCTTTGGATAAAAGCGTCTGCTAAATGACATGTAATGTAATGTTACTGCTAGCAGCAGCGGTACTGTTACAACAACATGAGCAATGGCAGAGGTGGCATCACTAGCTGTGGTACTAGTTAGTGGTACTACTACCACTGCTGGTTATAGGTATTAAATAGGTGGTGGAACTTGTATAACCAGTTACTGTTACCTAGTTTGATTAGGTATAACATTTTTGGCATAATTGATCAATCCCAATCCATCAATTAATGAGTGAAGTTAATTTGAGTTCACGTCTTCTATTGTCAGGGATCTGAGCTGGAATATGATCGAGTGGATTCACCCCGACGCCTTTTTCTCTCTTCACTCTCTGGTCAAACTGTGAGTAAACAACAGTCACTAAATCTCCTTCTTTTTCTCTTCTGCTCCTTCAACCTCATTCTTACATTAACTTAAAAATATCCAGATAGTATTTATAAACCGTATCTCTCAACCTTACAGAAATACTGATTTGATTTATATCGTGATATAGAGTATATCCATATCTTGCCCTGGTGTATCGTCTCTCATATTGCATGATAATCTGACTCACACCCCAGTTTGAACTAATCTGATTACCTGTCCTCCTCATGTTTTTGCTATTCCTCTCAGGGACCTGACGGAGAACCGACTCAGCTCAGTCCCCGTCGCAGGTTTGGGGGGCCTCACACATCTGAAGATGAAGGGCAACACAGATTTATACGAGGCCTTCAGCCCCGATCACTTCCCACGCATGAGGTAACACAAACAAACACACACACACACCATCACTCATCCCATACTCTGTGTTTCTCCCCAACATGAACCTTTTATGAACCATTTATGTGACACTTATTAAATTTGACAACCCATGCAGGTGTGAGTCCTGTGGCTGTCAGAAACAATACGTCCCTGTCTCCTCTCTGCAATTCAACCTCTGTTCACACCTTTCTATGAATATCAACAATTCTGCTAATGTTGACAATGAACCAAGAATTTAGCTCAAAGCCTTTTCTGCACTGGAACAATGAGGCAGAATGTGTGTGGGGACACAAGTTAATTCTTGTAACCAGGTTCCCTGAAGGTCTGGAAAGGTGCGGTGAATTTACAAATGAGCATCATCCAAACAACAAAACTCTGGACAAAGAGGCGTTAAATAAAACACTGCACTTCTTGTACTAAGTGGATTCAGACCATGTTCACTGAGGACGGCTGTTAATACCAAGTCTGAACGGGAACATTGTCCAGCCCTGTGTACAACAAATATTCACTGTGGTCACAGGTCACTTTAAAAAAGCTCATCACAATCTGGTTCTCCCTTCTTCATCTCCACAGAAGCAACACACCTGACTCCAATATTATATCCGTGTAAGACATGACTCAGTTTCTCAGTTTCCATTTTTGAAACTACCCTCTGCACACTTTAAATGCAGTGAGATTACTCAGTATATCACAAATCTTGACAGACTGAAAACATCTGATCCTTATACTGGCCCCTGGTGTTTTTCATGTATGGGAACAACCGGAACCAACATTATTCCAGCAGAAGCATTACCACATCTAATCCAGAGAACGCTTACACATCGCAATAAAAGCATTCTAGTTTCAACTGAGAACAGTATCTTTACTTGGCAGGGAAGGATGTGGGCTGTTTGTGTCAACACAACGTCAAGCTTCATATGAGAATAGACTGTGGGTGTTTGCCTCAACTTCCATTGGCTATTTACACTGATTGCAGTGGAGTTATGTTTTTCTGTCCCTCTAGTTGACTGTCATGGTTACCTGTACCCTAAAGGGAATGGTACCAAAAACAATTGGGGCTATTTTGATACTTACGGAAACGCAAAAAATACATACTGTACTGAACCGGAGCGTTGCACTCAGTGGAAACCCGGCTTTAGTCCGACTTGCTTTCACACCTGCGACACACACTTCAACATCATTAGCAGGAAGTCAACCACTTCCTGCCAAAATGGCACGGTTTCGGTTCCAGGTGTTGCATTACGGGATACCGAATTATTGACACAACAGCTACTAGAACTCTGTAAGAAGTCTGTTGTTCCACATGCTCTAATGTCAGTTTTGACAGTTGTTGTTTTTTTGCACTATTTGTATTGTTATTTGTTATTTAGTATTAGGAAATGTCACATCTGTTTAACTGTTTTCACCGCGGGCGAATGAGAAACGCCCTCGATTCTTTGTATGTCTGGTACATGTGAAGAATTGACAATAAAGCTGACTTTGTTTGCGTCTCTCGGTTACAGGGTGATTGAGATGCCTTACGCCTATCAGTGCTGCGTTTACGGCTCGTGCGACAGCTACAGACCGGCTAGTCAGTGGGACACGGAGCAAAGCAACATCGATGAGGACCTGCACAAAAGGACTGTGGCTATGTACCCTATCCATGCCGACACACACTGTAAGAACACACACTCCCCATATCTGCGAACACACATGTACAGAATAAAACACATATGGCAACCACCCGTGACAAGGGGGGTGGAAATCTGAGCCCCATATGCCTGAGTTTACTGCCGAATTATTGACACAAGCTGACTCGCAACATGTCAGTGAAACTACAGCTACCTGGCAGTCGACACGCTCCACTGACCCCCTCCATAAATTCCTGTGGCAGGCATGAAATATAAACACCAATAAACTCAAATTAAGTTGAAATTAAAGCCATTAAAGCTGCACCATTACCTCAAAAAATAAGCAGCTGCAGGGCGAAGCCAAAGGTAACAATATCAGAAGATGATTAAAACAGACACCTGTCACTGATTAAAATTTATTCACCTCAAATTGTTAGAAAAACAGTCACAATAATCACATCTCATGCAAGCACCAGTTATGGTCTTGCGTTAAGAAGAACATGTTGGAACACACACAGACAAACATGAGTATAATGTGCTATTCATGATTATTTATAATAAACCTCCCTCATATTTCTCCACACACCAAAGGTAATCAGGTTTAAGGATTTCTTCAGTGTACAGAGCAAATAACTCGGAATAAGAAGAAAGTGAAAAACCTGAAAGTTTGTTTTAAATATTAAAAGACATTAATTTAGTAATGTAGCCTTAATAAAATGTATGAAGCGCAAGGTGATATATACGATTTTGATGCTTTGCAATAATAAGCAGTTTGTCACGTACTTGCACACATATCCAGTGTCACACCCACCTCCCCCCAACATAGACTGTATATAAAAATGGACAAAGTCATCAGGTTTGAGAAGAAGGGCCTTTCTCTGTGGAATTAGCCTGTTCTCCACTCTTTTCTGTATATTCACCCTGCGATGGACTGGGGACCCGTCCAGGGTGTACCCCGCCTTTGACCCTATGTCAGCTGGGATTGGTTCCAGCCCCCCCTCCACTGCTCAAAAGTGGAGGATAAAGGCAGTAGAAAATGGATGAATGATCCCATTTAGAATCTTGAGGCTTCCTGGTCCTGGGGACCCTCTGTCCGTCATGTTTTAGATGTTTCCCTGCTCCGACTCACCTGAATTGGTCAGGCATTGCAGCGTTTGATGACAAGCTGACCATTTGAGATCAGGTGTGTTGGAGCAGGGAAACATCTCAGTCCCGGAGGACCAGGCTTGAAAAACCCTGGTCATGTACAAGGGAACTGGCAGAGGAATATTCAGGACTTCTGACTTCTAACAGTCCCAAACACATACTTTCAGAGTTCAGTGCATGTCAGAAAGCAGCTAGACAGAAATGAGCCATCAGTTGATAAAATACTCTGTTCCACTGTTCCAGATGACCCTGACCTGGAGGAGTTCCAACTGGAGATAGAAGAGTCAAAAATTCAAACCAGTGTCCAGTGCACACCTACACCAGGTAACTCGGACGATACCTTCACTGATTGGATCACACTGGTTTACAGGAGGTTGTTTTGTCAGAATAGAAAGTTATTCATTGCTTGTTTGTTTACTTGTCTGCAGGTCCTTTCCGTCCGTGTGACTCCCTGCTGGGCAGCTGGCTGGTCCGTGTGGGCTTATGGTCCATTTCCCTGGTGTCTCTGCTGGGGAACGCCGTGCTGCTCCTGTCCCTCTTCAGTTCACCGGGCTACCTGTCACCGCTCCGCTTCACTGTCGCCTGCATGGGCGGGTCCAACCTTCTGACAGGTGTGTGCACGTGCACCCTGACCCTTGTGGACACTCTAACTCTGGGGGAGTTCAACCACCATGGCGCCCGCTGGGAGGGGGGTCCTGGTTGCCAGGCAACAGGATGGGTGTGGGTGTTTGCATCCGAGGCGAGTGTATTGCTGCTGACACTCGCAGCTGTGCAGTGTGGCGTGAGCGTGACTTGTGCTCGAGCTTACGGGAAATCCCCGTCCCTCGGAAGTGTACGCACATGTGCGCTTTTCTGCCTCACGCTCTCCCTCACCCTCGCCTCCCTCCCACTAGTGGGAGTTGGGGAGTATGGGTCATCACCTTTTTGCCTTCCCTCACCCCTTCCACCACCTTCCTCCCGGCTGCCGTCCTCGCTTGGCTTCCCCTTAGCCCTCATCATGATGAACACGCTGTGCTTGCTTATAGTCACAGGTTCATACATTCGCCTTTACTGGGAGTTACTGCGGGGGGAGTGTGAGGGCCTGTGGGACTGCGCCATGATCAAACACGTCGCCTGGCTCATATTCACCAATGGCCTCCTCTATGTCCCGGTAGCGTTCCTCTCCCTCTGCTCCCTTCTGGGTCTCCTCTCTCTGGGAGAGGAGGTGCTGAAATCAACCCTTCTGCTTCTCCAGCCTCTGCCCGCCTGCCTCAACCCGCTCCTGTTCCTCCTCTTTACACGAGACCACACCCAGATCTTCTTCTGGTCTCGCCCCAAAGCTCATCCACAGCTACGCCGGGACCCCACTCTGGATTCACTGGTTTCTGTGGAGACGGAGAAAAGTTCCTGCTCCGATTCGTCAATGCAGACATCACTTGCCGATGTGGACGGCAGTGGGTCCTCTTTCCGACCTCAACTGGACCCAGTCCGATTTTCCCACTGTTCATCATCTTCCACGGTTCCTCTCATCCCTTGTCAGATACCCACTCCTGCTAGCAGAGATAGAGAGCGGCCAAGCCTGGACCAGGACGAAGTTTTATGGAGTTTGGATCAAGATGTGACTCGTAACCGGTACTCGCTGTATCACTCCGCCATCCCCCCGGCTCTCACGTCTCATGCGTGATCCTCCAAGCTCTGGCTGTTTGAATCACTGGGACACTTTAGACATTCAAGGACCATCATCGAACAGCAGCAGCTTTGGGTTTTTTGATCCTCAAACATCTCAGACTGAGTCCACACAGAAACTGTAGAGTCAAAAGATCCCTTCACTATTAAAGACTATCAAAGGAAACACCTCAATCCAGCGTGACTGTTAAATTAAAGGACAGTTTTGGACATTTCTCAGTGGACTGCGTCAGTCATGGACACAAGGAAAAAACTTTTAAAAAAAGAGCTTAATCTAACAATCAGACAAGTCGATGTTTTAGTCTGGCGGGAGTTTCGGGTAGATTCAGTAGAGTTTTACGTGTAAATGTTCATACTAAAATGTGATAATGAGGTTACAGATATTTTAAATGGCGTTCTTATCTTATTTTTGTTTTGTTGCGGATAAAAGTTCTATGCTCTTGCTACGGTCCGTTTCAAATAAAAGGGATTAATCACCAGACACATCAGGAAATTCTACCGGAGTAAGCTAAGATTTGTCGTTTTGCTCACAGAGACGACATACTTCTCAGACACTGTAATAAAAAAACGCAACAGGAAATATGTTTTTTACGATGTTTACATGATTTACGGTACCTTCAAATTAGTATTTGCGACATTGTGAGTTTTGGCGTTCATTTTCCATTGCGCAATAAATTAATATATCGATTTCAGTGATAGAGAGATTATAATGGAACTACACCAACGTTGGCCACATGCTAGCTAGAGTTGTCTTTTGCTTACACGATGGTGTTCTCTTAACTAAAGGCCGTGTTATACTTCTGTGTGCATGACGCAAACTGCATCATCAACGCACAGCACGTGCAGCTCGGATTTTAGAACCGCGTGCAACAAGCGTGTTGGGTGCGCGCGGACAGCCTCACCGGCCATAAAAACATTTCATCAACAGAAGCAATGCAGCATGCATGCGGAAGTGTACCACAGGCTTTGGTTTTTCACTGCAGTTCATAACGTCTCTACCCATGTCGTAAACACGGGTTCTCGATCCCATTTAAAGGCACCGTTTATCTCACATTATGCAACTCTGCCAACAGGAGGCGAGCGGTCGTACAGACTGTAATGGGATGTAGCTACCTTTCTACAGACATTAGTGCTAGTAGGCTAGCAATGTGTACATACAATGTAACTACCTCTGAACTAGCATGGTATTGACTCCCTACATCCTTATTGGTGTTTTGTCTTTTTTATATAATAAAAGCAAAAATATAATTTCATGTTAAGAAATAAATCCTTAGTTTGTAAAAAAAAACAATTTGTGTTGCTATTTAGGATGTACATACTTTGTATACAACTGGTAAGCATATGTTTGAATAAAATTATTACCTTCATACTGTATATACATGATATGCGTCTTATGTGAGACACCAAGACCTGAGAAAACACGTGTGTAAAATATACATAAACAAATGATTGAGTTATGAAAGAAACTTTAATATCACAACACAAATATAAATAAGCATATGTATCTCTGAATTAAGAAAATATTAAATGTTGGTATTTTGTTTATTCTGAAGTGTGGTTGTGTCACATACTGGTAAGGTCAGCAACAACTGTGCTGTGAGCACACCCTTGTGGTTGATTTTGTTTTAAAACTGGGAAAAAAAAGCCAAAGTAATAATTATAATAACCATAAAACACTTTCACCACTTTATCCCATCTTATTTTGACTGAAGACTAAAGTTTACTAATCAATCACTGTCCCCACAACAAAGTCCATAGAGAAAATCAGAGGTTATAGCTCATGGGAACACAGGGCCTGCTGGTCCTCCGCTGCCTCGTGTGGTCACTTTGTGTGATTGAGTTAAATCTGAACATTGATTTCAAACACCAAATTTACAAAATATTATATATTATATAATAATATGGAGACAGAAGTGGATCAACATCTCGTGTGCTGTGGTGTAAAAATGAAGATTTTCTCTATGGACTCTGGCGTGGGAGAGTATGCAGTCTGGAAATCGATGTTGGAGCAACAAGACAAACACACTCTTACGACATCAAGGACTTAAATATGCGAGTCTCATACAACCACACTTCAAAAACCTGAACCATCAATTTCAGGGGAATACTTGACATTGACGGGGTATTCAGGAGAAAACTACACACAGGTTTTCTTCGCCGACTCCTCTCCCTCCTCCTGTGAACCCACTGATTCTCTCTTGCGTGACGAACTCCTCTGATCCGGGGTGTTTTCTTTGTTGCCCTCCACGACGTCCTGATCAGAGACAGATCACAATCAGGTTTAATACAGTCAGACCAGATTTCGTTTAAATGTCTTAATGCATTACAAACACAAATTAGGATTTAAAACAGGCTGACAGTTAGGGCTGAAAGCAATGATCATCTTCATCAGTGATTAACATGTCAATTATTTTCATCATTCAAATGGTTTGCTCCATAAAATGTCACCAAATGTTAATCAGTGTTTCCCAAATGTGGAAATGTAGTCATTCCAAGTTACAACGTGTTCATGATGAGGATCAGAGTTGAGTGTAAATTAGTTTCTTAACTTGTTAAAGAGCAGCAGGAGGAACAAAATATTAATATAAATGAAAGAAATATTTTGAGCTGCAACTAACATTTACTTTCATAATGCATTTGTGTCAATCATTTTGGCGATGAATGTTGAAAAATGTTTACTAAAACTCAAAATGGTGAGGTTCTGAAATGTCAAACCAAACCAAATTTAGTTTTAATGATTTCTTTAAATGAAACAAAGAAACCAGATAATATTCACATTTAAAAGTGAAAACTTTTTATCAACTTAAAAAATAAACAGAAAACACTCAATTCAACTAAGCAATTATCAAAATAATTAGTGATTCATTTAGTAAGAAAGAAATTGTTGCAGCCCAAGAAATATTTAATATGAAGGTGGTTTTATGATCTTTATTACAAGTGAGGAATATAAAACTTGTAGACACACAGCACCACTTGCTGGTTAAAACATGCCACTACATGTAAAGTCTACAAGCACAGCACATCCCTGAAAGTCGAGCATGAATCTACCTGAAAGACCATTCATTCATTCATTCATTCATTCATTCATTCATTCATTCAAACATACAAAAACAAAGTAAAACTGGCTTACCGTGTTTTTCTGAACAGCGTGTTCCTGCGTCCACTTCCTGGCTTTGTCCACAAACAGCACTTTGTTGTATTTGAACTCCGACGACTGCATTCACAAAATGTAAGAGGATCTTTACACATGTACGTAAAAAGAGATTACACGCGTGCATACAAAGAGGTTACACGTGTGCGTACAAAGAGGTTACACGTGTGCGTACAAAGAGGTTACACGTGTGCGTACAAAGAGATTACACGTGTGCGTACAAAAGAGATTACACGTGTGCGTACAAAGAGATTACACAAGTACGTACAACGAAATTACACACAAAATGTAAGAGGATCATTACACACGTACATGCAAAGAGGTTACACGCGTGCGTACAAAGAGATTACACGCGTGTATACAAAGAGATTACACACGTGCATTCAAAGAGGTCACACACGTACGTACAACGAAATTAGACACAAAATGTATTAATTTTTTATACCGTCTATGACGGTATAATATGATGTTGTATTTGAACTCCGACGACTGCATTCACAAAATGTAAGAGGATCTTTACACATGTACGTACAAAGAGATTACATGCCTGCATACAAAGAGATTACACGCGTACGTACAAAGAGATTACACACGTGCGTACAAAGAGGTTACACACGTACGTACAACAAAATTAGACACAAAATGTATACATTTTTTATACCATCTATGACGGTATAATATGATGTATTTGAACTCCGACGACTGCATTCACAAAATGTAAGAGGATCTTTACACACGTGTACGTACAAAGAGGTTACACGCGTGCTTACAAAGATTACACACGTAGGTACAACGAAATTACACACAAAATGTTTTTTGTTTTTGTTTTTTTAAATATGATGTTTTTAATACGACAAGAACCTAAAACCTTGAAGTTTCCACGTATTTTTGTTCTACGTCCGTAATGACAAGTGCAAAGCTCTATCTCTCTGCTTTCTGGTAGATTTTGAATTTTCTAAAATGTCACAAACGGTCTACACAACAGTAATAAGAACAGAAGTTTTCTCATGTTTATCACTTTCTTAAACGTAATAATCTTGTGTGTTTTTGCTAAATCGTTAAAAGTGGTTAATTTCGATTTGCGGCAAAAACAAAACATTTGAAAACATCAACACCAATGAAAGTTTGTTTCTGACATTTTATGGGCCAAAACCCTAACCCAAAAAATGCTCCTAATTTTTGATATGAATGTAATAATTGTGTAATCTGTGAAGATACGAGATTACTCACGATATCAGCCATGAGTGGATCATCTGGATTAGGCTCAGCCATGAGCACCTGAATGGAGGAGAGAACTGTAGAGATGTTCAGAGATGGTTTCCAGGCACCCTGGATTAAAATAAAACGACACATGCAGTATATACAGCATATCCTTGTTTATGTAAGAGATTACAGAGAAAAACCAGATCATGGATGTCGATGTCTTTACCAACCTTTGGCGGGAGTTTGAGAGCGTCGTGGCAGATACGACCTGAGCTGTCAATATTTGGATGATAGATGGGGGTCAGAAAGCGTATTTTTGGGGGCTCAAAAGGGTACCTACGAGAGAAAGAGAGAGTTTGTAACTGATACAGAAAAAATGCAAAAATTCATCCTGATCTGTTGAGAGAAGAAACATTTTTGAGGGACTTTTCCTTTAATTACAAACAGAAGCAGCAGATAAACCCACACTGATGATAACAGAACCTTCTGATTAGAGCTGCAACTAATGATTATTTTCATATTCGATTAATCTGACGATTATTTTCTCGATTAAACGCTTGGTGTTCAGAATGTCAGAAAACCTTGAAAAATGTTGAACAGTGTTTGTCAAACCTGAAATGATGTTCTCAAATGTCTTGTTTTGTCCACAAACCAAAATGATTGACTTTTAATGATTTATTTGTTATTCAGAGAAAAGAAATTAAGAAAATATTCACATTTAAGAAAATCTTGTTTTAATCATGAAAAAAGCATCAAACGATTATACTTTTATCAAAACAGTTGCCAATTAATTTAGTAATCAATTCATCGATTAATCGTTTCAGCTCTACTTCTGATGAAAACAGAACCTTCTGATGAAAACGGAACCTCCTGATGAAAACAGAACCTTCTCAGTGGCTGGTGGATGTAAAAACCTCTCTTTATTCTCGGTTAACTTCAGAGAACACGTACCTCTCTGGGACGTTGATCTCCAGAGAGAAGAGTCCACCTTCATATGGAGTTCCTGATCCACCGATGATCTCTGCAAACGAGAAGGGACAATGGAAATGTACAATCTATTCTCTTTCATTTTTTGATGTGTTTGATATTTTTTTGTTGATTTTATGTTTTTGTTATAATTTCTGTGCGGCAACCTTGAGTAAAAATGTATTATTATTATTATTATGATTATTAAAATAATAATACGTTATTGTTTTTTTTGCTCAAAAAAGGCTTAGAGCTCCATACAATCAACTCACATACTCAAGGATGACGAGTGATAAGTGACATCACTCGAGATGAGAGAGAGAGAGAGAGAGAGATGGTGAAAAAAAAGAGAGGACGCATACACATACGTGCTCGGAGCTCGTCGATGCGTTCCTTGGTCTGCCAGCATGTTACTCCAGGAGGAGGTTCGGTGCTCAGCATCTGAAGTTCACGCTTCAAGCGGGACGTCCTCTGCATTCTGTGAGAACAAACGACAACTGTCGAAGAGAGCAGAAGATGACGGAGAACATTCTGGACCAACACGAGAAGGATGACGGGACAGCACAAGGGTTCCTTGTGTGTGTGTTCATCAAAAACACCTGTGAACAGCGAGAAAACACTGACAAAAAGCCTATGAGCATTTATTATTGTTAACCAAAGAAAGTAAACACCAAAATGTTTTGCATGAAATAAAAACTAAGATGAAATATTACAAATGCAGCAGCTCTACTTCCCATATGTGCTGTTGCTTTTGTCAAAGTGGCATTGAAGTATTCAAAAAGTGTATATTTCCCCAGGTTATTATGACATTGTAATCAATATTTGTGAAGGGTTAGAGCTGACTGCAAACTGAAGTTTGTGATTTTAACATCCACTGCTGCCTCCATCACTAAGTTCAAATGTCTTATTTTGTCACTTCAGTGTTTGAAACCCAACGTTCAGAATGACCTCAGTGACACAAATGACCACACGAGGCTTGGACCTTAAATTGCTGATTTTCTCTATGGGATTCGGTGGGAAAGGTGTAAATGACTAAAACTACGTCTACACTACACATTAACACTGAATATTCGTGTTTACGTACACTTGTGTCGGCTGCTAAATCACTGACTAGCTTCCCGTTTAGCAGCCTAACTGCTAACTAACGAACTACAGCGATGACTACACGTCGCTACGGAAACACGTCGTCATACGTTAAACATTTTGATAAAAATCACGTATAGTTCACTTTGAGTGGTGTTTACTTACGTTTAAAATTGTTTTCAGACGGTGTTTGAATTCCCTCTTTCTGCTTTCTTTCTTCCTCGTCGGCTTTTTCCGGTTCCGGTTTCAAAGAGGGCGCATTGTCGCCCCCTCTCGTTCAAACTATGTAAACCATTTCTTGCTGTTTTGTTCACAGGTGTTTTTGATGAACACGCACACCTGCCACTTTATTAGGTACACCTGCTTCTTTTTTTTATCCGTCCATTATCACGGTTGCTGACATAGGGGGATAGGCGGGCTACACCCTGGACAGTTCGTCTTTTTATTATTTCTTATTTAATTAAAAATTATTTTGTCTAATATTGATTTGTTTTTGGACCACAAAAGACATTATAATAAATAAAATAATAAATGAATGAATAGAGGAATACATACAGTATAAATTCATGAATGAATGAATGGATGAATAAATAATACAAAAATAAATACAGAAATAAACAAAATAATTAATTAATACATGAACAAAGGAATCCAGGAATAAATGAATTAATGAATGAATGAATAAATAATGTATTTAAATTATAAATTGATTGATTACAAAACCCTGAAAAAACCAAACTCTGAAAAAAACAAACCCTGAAAAAACAAACCCTTTAATCTGGAAACACAGTGAACACAAAGGGAAGGAGAAAGATTCCAAAAGGAAACATAATATCGCAAAAGAATCACTGTGATGATGTGGGTTTTTTTGGTGGCTGTGTCTTCCGCTGGACACCATCGTTACTATGGCGACACTGACCGCTCTGCACTGACGAAAAGTTCCTCTTTCCAGTGAAGACTGCGTCACTTCTGCTCCACAGCAGAACAACTGACCATGCACTTTATCATCATGTTAATGAAGGATTTAGTCAGAATGACATGATCTTTTTTAAGGTTTTCAAAATTAAAACCCATGATTTGTGACATGTTTGCACACTTCAACTAAAAATAATATTTTCTACACAATCTTTCTTTGCCTCACACTTTTTGTGAAACACGACACAGACAAGATAAGACAAGATAAGATAAGATAAGATAAGATAAGATAAGATAAGATAAGATAAAATTCAATTAGTACTTTTGTTTCCTTCTATTTTTCTTTCATACATAGTTTACATATTTTTCTCTAGTTTATCTCTCTTACCATAACAGCTATTTATTGTGTGTATAATGTTACACCTGTACATAGGCCCCGCCTTCTCTCTGTACTTGAATCTTGTCTTTTATTCATTTTATTTGTTGATTTGTTTATTTCCTTGTTGCATTTCATTGTTTCTTTTGAATTTATTTAGTAAAAAGTACAGCAGTTTTTGACTTTACGTTAATGTGACACTCAACACGAATGTCAGCGTGAAACCATGACTGTCTGTGGACCAAGTGTAGGACATGTGACCTGTCCAGCTGTGGATTTTGTCCTCAGAAGACTGAGACGTGTCTGACAGAGACATAAACAAGCAGATGTGATGTGTGAGTCTGTTTCAGAGTTCAGATGTGGGCGTTTGAGAGAAAAGACTTTGTGTTGTCCTCTCCCTTCATGTGAGCAGCAGCTGTGGAGGTGTGGACCTTCAGCAGGACCATGTTCTCATGTGGTTCCTGAGGAGTTTGTCCAGTGTTCTTGTATTTGTTACCTCTTTAGGGAATAAACACTGACCTTGTCAGGCCCAGTCGTCCTCGCGGAGACCAAAACCTGGTCCTAATGAGGCCAGAACCTCATTTCTGAGGAACTAGGACTATAACCTTATTCAGACGTGTGTGTGTGTGTGTGTGTGTGTGGGTGTGTCTGATCTGAAAATAGCTTCTCAGGTCATTTATTGAAACAAGATGTGATAACAACTCATGATTTTTACGATCTTCTCCTCCGAGCTCAGAGTTGATCTCTCTGTGAAAACAGATGATATATGAAGAGTCGCAGTCGTCACGCTCCGGGTTTATGTGTGATTCTCTGATAAGGCTTGTGTGTTTCTCTGCATGTCTGCGTGGTTTATGAGTGTTTAAAGACATCATAGATTGCAGGATCGTGCACTGGATGAAACAAACAGTCTTCCGTGGGAATGCAGAGTCCCACCAGTTCCCAATCCCGGTCCTTATCTGCAGCATTCCCATATGACTGATGTATGGATTTGATCGTCGAGCAGCAGACATGTGACTCTCCTGCTCCTGAGACACATCTCACGCACATTTCAGCCAAACTTTAAATGTCATTTAAATGGCTGATGCTTGGAGGACTGAATATTTCTCATCTTCTGCAGTCAAGTCGAGGGTCGTTGCTTTTCCATTATACAGCTCCAGCACTCGGCTCGACTCCTCCATCAGTGATAGAACCTGGTACCTGCTGTTTGTTTTACTTCCTGCTCTGACGAGGTTCAGCTGATTGGTCAGAGAGTGTTGTCACTGAAGAGTGATGAGCGCGACGTCAAAGCTGAAAACATGCGTTCATCTCCAACATTTAGCAAAGCAAATGTGTTGAACAGAGGAATCGGGTGGATTTGGATCCATATTGATACCAATGATAGCATTGATGATACTTATGATACTGGCTATATCATATCAGCTCATACCAGACCAGAGATTTTCCCGACACCACTGTTGTAAAATGTTTATGTGTGGTATGTTCACCTTCACTAATTATTGATGCAGCGCCACCTCAGGCGAGGAAGGGAACACGTTATTAAAGGTTTTCACTGAAGTGTGAAAGAGTGAAACTTGGATCGTACCAAGTCTGGCTGACTATTAGCTGTGAAAACGACCTGAATTCTCACCATTTGGTTGTTTCTCTCTTCTCTTGCTCACTTCCTCCGACAGCAGTTTGCTCCTGATTCTGAGGACTCCAGGTCGGGGCCCCCTGATCTTGCAAGGCTGATTTTCCACTAATAGACAGTAGGGGGTAGTGGAGACAGGCCCTTAATCTCCCCACAACACGAGGACTCTCAAGCTGTTAAATTAGGGTACAGGTTCTGCATCGTTGTGCTTTAAAGGGACTGTTGTGACACATTCTGGAAACAAAGACATAATAATAAAATGTGCTTTGTATTCATTGTTTTTTTTCAGAGATCAGAGACAGTGAAAACAGAGGCCTGTGTGTGTGTGTGTGTGTGTGTGTGTGTGTGAGACAGCGAGGTGTTTGAGGTCGACCTCAGGTTTTGCATACCTGCTCGTGTCTCTGACTACACAAACACGTAAAGCTCCAGCACCATGGCGTGTCCAACCGCCTCTACATGTACGCCCCGACTCACCACCGCCGCCGTCGCCACCACCCAGCCCCACAGGTGCGAAGATGAAACGCTCCTGATAAATTGATTCAAATCATCCCACAGCAAGTACTGTACGTTCTTTAACAGTTACTGTGTTTACTTGTTTCCATTCACGGCACACGTGAATGGAAAGACATATGTATAATGTGAGTGTTTACATTTACCTGTGTGTGTGTGTGTGTGTGTGTGTGTGTGTGAAACATGTCGGCCGCAGTGAAGTTCAATAATTCAAATATAATTATATAAATAAAGTGCATGTTGTTGTTGTTCAGGGGTATTTGTCGTTTATCATTTCACACACACACACACATAGGTTTGTGCAGCTATTCTCCTCAGGACTCTGCTTCGAACGCTAACCTTAACCATAACCAGTCAATGACTAACCTTAACCACAATTCAAATATGAGTCTTTAAACTTTAACCAGTTCCTTAAGAAGTGAGGTTCTGCCTCATTGGGACCAGGTTTGGGTCTCCATGAGGACGACTGGTCCTGACAAGGTCAGTGTTTATGACAGAAAATGTCATAAAGAGGTAACAAATACAAGAACACACACACACACACACACACACACTGGGGAAATTCCCTGTAACCTGCATGTGCACCGTTGATTTGCGTACGTTCACTAATCTGAAGAGGTTTGGCCATAACTGTAAACCCACCACACCTGGACACACACACACACACACACACACACACACACTCATTATTAGCTGATGACCTTGTTGTTAAACACACTTCACACACTAATGGTCAGCAGTTTTTTTTTTATGTGTGTTACGAGCCAGTTCTTCACTCACCTGCCGCCGTGTGACCGTTAGCGTCATGAGCCGTTCAGGCACGGCACACACACACACACACACACACACACACAAGCTAAGTCTATAAGTCACTCTCCTGCACCAAAGTCCATGGACTCTCTAAGGACTTTGGTGTGGGAGAGTGAGTGAATTACAAAATCGATATCAGTGAAAGTCTATGATATCTTCAGAACACGTTCATGTCTTTATCTCACTGTTGGACAGACGTGAGCATGTTCTGCAGATATCGTAGACTTAAACTGACATAGATTTTATTACTTTGTAAAGCACTCACTCTCCTGCACCAAAGTCCATAGAGAAAATCAGTGATTTTAGCTGGAGGGGACACAGGAGCTGCTGGTCCTCTGCTGCCTCGTGTGGTCACTTTGTGTCACTGAGGTCAATCTGAAGGTTGGATTTCAAACACTGAAGTGACAAAGTAAGACATTTGAACTTAGTGATGGAGGCAGCAGTGGATCAACAACTCCTGTGTGTGTGATGTTAAAATCACTGGTTTTCTCTCTGGACTTTGGTGTGGGAGAGTGAGCGGGTTTTGTCTAACACTGAGATAAAGACGTAAAAACATATTCTTAAGATATTGTAGACTCATTGTTCTGAAACAGGGAGCGTTGACAGTTCACAGGCGAGGGCGACACACCAGGCATCACAGGACATCAGGTTTCACCTGCTGCTCCTCTGGACTCAGTGTTTCTCAGGCCTTATCACCTTATCATATGTGTGTGTGTGTGTGTGTGTGTGTGTGCGCCAGGTGCAGGCTGAGTTATAGGAATTCTAACTGTCACCTGTTTCATTCAACATTCAGGGTTTTTCCGAACACGTTTGTCGAGTCTTTTTAAATGAACAACATCTTTGTGTTTTGACAACTCATAAATTCTGTCACTGCTCCTTTATTATTAGTATTACACGAGGGCAGGCACTTCTGTATAATTAATGTCCATCTTTACATCCAGCTGTAGGAGATAATGGGGATGTAAAGCTGCACACAGGAAACAACTTTATTTATTTATTCAGCTTTCTTTGAAAACAAGGCAATCTGAGATGGCAGACTTCACCCCATTCACGCAGCACACGGCTGTCGGCCTGTATGTGGAGCAACGGTAGAGCGTCTGACTCACATTAGAAGGTTGTGTGTTCGAATCCACGTCAGGTCAAAATTCTAAAATCTAACAAGCCTCTGTTGCTCATACTGCAAGCAAGTCAAGTTCTGCTACAACACTTTTTAAATAAAAGTTTGTGGATACCTTGTATTTCTTAATATATAAATACTGTGTGCATATATATACTGTATATATATATATGTATATATATATATATATATATATATATACATATATGTACAGTGGAGGAAATAATTATTTGTTTGTTTGCCCACCAACAAACAAATTAACAGTCTTTTAATGGTAGGTAATTTGATCTCAAGGGGGCCGGACCAGTAAAAATAGTAAAATAATAGAATAATAACCTATGAACAACAAGAACTCCTTTGTTTTTTCTCTATTGTTTTACATTTAATGAAGGATAGTTTTACAAAACATGAAATTTCTTGAGAAATATAAGTGCAATTTCAACAATATCATGCCTAAACTTACTATTTACACAGCACACTGGATCTATAAAGGCACAAACATTTAGTCACAGGTATCTGGAGCATTTGACATTACGTTTAGATTAGTGTGAAATTTTAACAAATTCATCCTGTGGGCCGGATTTGACCCTCTGGCGGGCCGGTTCTGGCCCCCGGGCCGTATGTTTGACACCCCTGGTATAGACCATTCATTTGTTTGTCAGTGGGTGAACTTACAAAAACAGTCAGAGATCAAATACTTATTTCCCCCACTGTATACTGTATATATATACATATATATATATATATATATATTTATTTATACATATATACAGTATATGTGTACATATACACATATATATGTATATATGTGTATATGTACACACACACACACAGTTGGATAGAGGGTGAATCATGTGACATCATGTACGGGAAACTCACCTGAAGCTTCAGGGAAACATGTCATACACCTGGTCAGACTGGTTGTAAAAGAACCAAAGTCGCATAAACTGTCAAGCATGAGTGAATGAATAAATGAATGAATGAATGAATGAATGAGTGAGGTTTAGTCACATTAATTTGGGACATCTCTGGTCACTGAAGCAACAGAAACAAAACACTGGTAATCTTTCATAAAGACACATACTGTATGAACGTTTACATCTGTGTGTGTGTGTGTGTGTGTGTGTGTGTGTGCATGTGTGTGTGTGTGTGTGAGACACTGTAATGTCTGACACAGTTCACCTCACACATAGAAAATCACTGTCATTATTGATTCAGCTGCTGCTGTTTTTATCAATTGACACACACATGCACACGAGCACGCACACACGCACACACACATGCATTAGAACTTTGATTAGCTGTTATATATATAACAAAAAACTGTGATATTTCTGATCTGTTATTCAGTTTGTCTTCTTTTTTGTGCTATAATTTCTATTTCTTAGTTTATAGTTATTGTTCATTGAAGCTTCATATACTGAATCAGAGACATATGAATGATGAATACGGTCATTATTTACATGTGCACATGAAGCCACAAAGATGGTAGTGTGTGATAATAAATAAAACTATATATTCATCCCACATGATTTCCATAAACGTGTGGTTATCAGACTTCTGCAGTGTTTATTGAATCACGTGTGTTGGATCAGGGAAACTTCTAAACCAGGACCAGGATTTAGAGCACTATTTTCTGTGTGTTTACAGAGAAAAGGCCTGTCGTCATATTTCACCAGGAGGAATTGCTGCTTTAAATCATGACACTTGGTGAAGTTAGTAAAGGCCAAAGCTGCAAATGGTGTCTTTTATTGCAGAGGTTGTAAATATCTGCTGCCTCTCCTTTATGTACATTTCATATCATCAGACGCAGCCTCTGGATTTATTTCAACTCAGATTATCAGGCATAATATTCATAGTTTTATATTCACATTAGTGAAATTTGGACTTGCTCTGCGACGTTTCGTCACACATGAAGAGGAAAAACTCTGATAACATTTCCTTCAATGCATTTTGACCCTTCTAACACAGGTAATAATCCTGTGTTAGTACAACCTGCCAGGGGTGGAGTTGCAACCGTGCGACCGTGATGTCTTTTGCACGCAGGGTACCGGTCTTAACCACTGAGCTACCCCACCCTTGGTATGTGACCTAGTATTACCTGGTATTATGTAGTATTACCTGGTATTACGCAGTATTACCTAGTATTACCTGGTATTACACAGTATTACAGAGTATTACCTAGTATTACCTGGTATTACGCAGTATTACCTAGTATTACCTGGTATTACACAGTATTACAGAGTATTACCTAGTATTACCTGGTATTACGCAGTTTTACTTAATATTACCTGGTACTACCAGGTATGACGCAGTATTACCTAGTATTACCTGGTATTCCGCAGTATTACCTAGTATTACCTGGTATTACACAGTATTACCTAGTATTACACAGTATTACACAGTATTACCTAGTATTACCTGGTATTACCTGGTATTACACAGTATTACTTAGTATTACCTGGTATTACGCAGTATTACCTAGTATTACCTGGTATTTAGCTATATTACCTAGTGTTACCTGGTATTACACAGTATTACTTAGTATTACCTGGTACTTAGTGATACTTATATTACCTGGTACTACCTGGTATGACGAGTATTACCTAGTATTACCTGGTATTCCGCAGTATTACCTAGTATTACCTGGTATTACACAGTATTACCTAGTATTACACATATACCTAGTATTACCTGGTATTACACAGTATTACTTAGTATTACCTGGTATTACGCAGTATTACCTAGTATTACCTGGTATTACGCAGTATTACCTAGTGTTACCTGGTATTACACAGTATTACTTAGTATTACCTGGTATTACGCAGTATTACTTAATATTACCTGGTACTACCTGGTATGACGCAGTATTACCTAGTATTACCTGGTATGACGCAGTATTACCTAGTATTACCTGGTATTACGCAGTATTACCTAGTATTACCTGGTATTATACTAGTATTACCTAGTATTACCTGGTGCATACACAGTACTACCTAGTATTACACAGTATTACACAGTATTACACAGTATTACCTAGTATTACCTGGTATTACACAGTATTACACAGTATTACACAGTATTACACAGTATTACCTAGTATTACCTGGTATTACACAGTATTACACAGTATTACACAGTATATATACAGTATATAATAATAAATATCCTCTGCAATGATCACATAGTTTCCAGTTCTTAGTGAAAGACTGAAGAGTTAAAGAGTGAGATTTTCCTGACCTACGTGTCGTGGTCGTCACACAAACGTCCACTGATGGAAACATGACACCTGTAGTTATGGGTTTGAAAGCTGGGGTAAGTTATTTATCTCATATTAGCATTAATAATTGATCATTTGGTAATTAAGTTTCATCATCATGTCAATTTAAGTGATCTGAGACAGAAGTAGCCCAGTACTTTTTAAAAGATACTAGAACTATGGTGACATGAATGTGAGCCTAACATAACGACTACTTTATCTGTGACACTTAATATCATTTTGAAATCGAAGATGTTTTATGAATGAATTCTTATTTTCTGCTCCACCATGAGCAGATTATCTGTGTGAATCTATGGTAACAAACACATGGTTCCTCTTCCCAAGTGTTTAGTTGTTCTTAAACTTTGGGGAATCTGGTTTAGTGTTTTTCTTGTTTCCTGTTTTATTTTGTAGTATGTTAAATGTCTCTTTTTGCCATCCCATAGATTTTCATTTTGCTTTTTCTGTTTTACGTTTTTTTTCTTCCATTCTTCAAAAAAAAAAAAGTTTTCATATCGCTGTCAAAACTCATTTGATTGGAATTTTAACAAGTTTAACCAGTTTAACAAGTTCTCATTTCAAATTATACAAGACAAAAAAAGTAGTGTTTCCACTTTCATTTCCGCTTTTCATTCTTTTTTTTCTTTTTTCTTATTTGTTGGTTTGTCTTATTGAGACTTATTGTTTTTGATGAAAATGGTTCCAAGGTTACATGATGATAAAAGTAAATATTATTGATCACTAAAGACAAAACAGGTGTTGCCTACCCCAGCTTTAACTCAGTTTGGGTGATTATAGATGAACTTTGGATCCTGTGTTTACACAGCAGCTTGCTGCATTAACAGTAGCTCTGTGTGTGTGTGTGTGCGTGTGTGTGTCGTGCGTGTGCGTGTGTGTGTCTCAGATGAAGAACGGTTTGGGGGAAATCCATGGGCGACACACCCTCCACCTCCAGCCTGGAATCCCCGCTGGAACAAACATCTGATTCAACCTTTGATGCAACGCTTTCCCACAAACTATATTATATTCTTTTTAAATTCACTTACTGACCTTTACGATTGTGTTCATTGTGCGCTGGAACTTCTTAAAGGGGAAGAAGTAGCTACTGGTGATGTGATTTTTCTTATTTTAATGTTCTAAAACACTTTTGTGGAAAGTCACATAACGATCAAAGCGTAAAGGAAATACAATAGGACATGGAATGATGTTACGACACTAACCAGTTTGGGGAGTTTATGAATAATAATTTTAATTTAACCCCTTACATTGCATTAATAAACGTAATGTATGCATTTATTAAACATTTATAAGTGTGGTTGTTTTGGGTTCAGGTCTATGATGTCTTAAAAATATGTTTATTTTACTTTTCCAACAGGAAACCCGTTTGTAAAGCACTCACTCTCCCACACCAAAGTGCAGAGAGAAAATCAGTGATTTTAGCTGCTGGTCCTCTGCTGCCTCGTGTGGTCACTTTGTGTCACTGAGGTCAATCTGAAGGTTGGATTTCAAACACTGAAGTGACAAAATAAGACTTTTGAACGTAGTGATGGAGGCAGCAGTGTGTGTGTGTGATGTTAAAATCACTGAGTTTCTCTTTGGACTTTGGTGTGGGAGAGTGAGCGGTTTAGAAAGTGATGAAAAGTGTGGTTGTATCTGTAGATATAAACTTATTTTATTTTTGTTCTGTAAATCCTCATATAAAATAAGAAACTCATTCAATTCAATTGAATGTCACCTATTTTATTTATTACCCACAGTTTTCTGTTTTTAAAATAACAGAATTTCTTCTTATATTTAGCGACAATGGCCATAATATGCCATGTTTTTCTTTTTTTCTTTTGCTTTAAATAAACCACTCCCACTGTGCTAAGACTCTTTGGTGAAATGTGGGTGTGGCCTCAGTGTGCAGAGGCTTTAAAGGTGAGGTGAAGTATCACACAGGTGAGCGTTCACTCTCTCATATCTTCACTCTGAGGAAAAAAATAACTGCTTCACTGCAGCAGAACACAGGTCTGATTTATACACATTACACTGTACATACATATATATATATATATATATATATATATATATATATATATATATATATATATACAGGCTGTGAGTGTGTGTGTGTGCGTGTGCTGCTGTCATGTGACTGTGTGTGCGTGTGTGTGTGTGTGAGTTTCTTTCACTTCCCTCTTCACATTGTTTAAAGTTTAATCTGTGTTTGTTTGTTGTCTCCACAGTTTGTCTTTCACCCGACTGACACAAGGAGAGATGGTGAGTGTTAGATGCATTTTTTACTGTAAAAAATCAATAATTATATTAATATTTATATTAATCCAGGAGCCAGAGCTAAGCGCACATCAAAAATGCTTCAAAAATAATGTGGAAATAGTTAAATAAGGTTATAAAAAAGACTAACTAACTACAGATTTATACAGATATGTCTTGTGTTAAAAATACTGATTGTTGTCAGGATTTGTTAAAAATGCAAAAAAAAAGAGTTTTAAACGACACACATTTATTTGTGAGACAGATAAAATAAATATTTTAGATTTATCCAACCGTTAACTACTTTAAGTGTTTATTTTGGTGTGGCTTAAATGGAAAGTTCAATAAAACAGA
The DNA here is from genome assembly GCF_019176455.1 of Solea senegalensis. Taxonomy (NCBI): domain Eukaryota; kingdom Metazoa; phylum Chordata; class Actinopteri; order Pleuronectiformes; family Soleidae; genus Solea; species Solea senegalensis. The sequence continues at coordinate 25,571,227 of NC_058031.1, forward strand.
TTTAATCTCAAAGGAAATGCTACATCACAAAAAGTAACCCATTAAAGCAGTTTAAAAAGATTAATAAAATATTGATTTGTACAAACAAACAAAAAAAAAACACAGTGACAGAAAATAAATAAAAATACTGAAAGTCGTCATATGTTCTTTAAAAATAGAAATAAGGTCACACAGAAAAATCTAAAATGCCATAAAATCTACAATTTGGAAAATTAACTCAAACTAAAATGGACCAAAGTTAATGTGTAATATTAACGAGAAAGGTAATTCCAATCATTTTCTTTTTCCAGTGTCGTTCAGTTCCAATACCTATTATTTACAATATATATTGTATTTGTGATTTTATTTTATTGGCGCCTATAAGATATAAAAAACAGGAAATATTTACTGTGTCACAATATTTAGGGTTGAAAACATCAAATACTTATATATATATACATATATATTCTATATATATATATAATTCAGTGTGTAAACAATAATATAGGTTACAATGTCAGTCACTTCTGTGTGTGTGTGTGTGTGTGTGTGTGGTTCAAGGGTAAACATGTTATTTATAAAAACCATATGAAACACTGTGACCTGAATGAGTGAAGAGAAAATTTACATAAATTTGTCAGTCAAATTTAAAAAGTGTGGTCAGACGTATTTACAACACACAAACACAACATACAGCAAAGGTCAGGTCAAATTTCATAATACAAAATTGTGTTACATGGAAAACAAATAGAGCGCGGTGTCTGTTTTACACTATTTACATTGTAAAGATAGATTTTTACCAAGAATTTTTTTAAATTCTACGGTATTCATTCTTAACTTGTGTGAAGCAATTTTGTTTAACTTTGTCTAGTTTTTCCTTATTTTAACATCAAAGCCTGAAAGTGGCAACATTCCAAACATTCCAGCAAAAGCTAAATTTAGCCGAGTATTTTTCTTTAAAACAAGAAAATTTGAATCTAATTTAAGAATAATTGTCTTATTTTTTTTATGTCACGGTAGATCACAGATAAAGACAGTGGGCAGTGAGATGTTTGGTATCTGCTGTTCATGTTAATTGAGATACAAATTAAAAATGGAGCAGGACGCCGGTCTACTCCTTCTACTTCCGGGTCAAAGACCGGGGAGGACAATTTAGTGCATGTGCAGAACACCAAGTCTGACTCCAGTCTGACTAAGCATATACTTGCAGGAGTTATGGGACTATGAGTCACAGTTATCCAGGTATGTTAGTCCGACTAACACTATTCCGTTTTTAGTCGGACTAACATGTTTACATGACATTAAGAAAAACAACGTATGTCTTTTTACATGAATGTAAACACACTGACTGTCTCTCTGTCAGATGTCCTATATGACTGAGAGCAGGCTGGGTGGAGGTCGAGGGTCCTGGAGCTCAGTGGCTCCCTCTAGCTGCCCGGAGGTTGACCTGGAGGTCATCGAGGAGTACCTGCAGGAGCACTCGCTGGAGGTCGCACTGGCGCACGCACCCCAGGGCGCCGTGGGTCAACACGCGCACACACTGTTCCACCCAGCGGGCGGCAGGATTATAGGTGAGCGTGAGGACGATGATGACGACACTGGCGATGATGATGATGATGATGATGATGATGATGATCTGACAATGTCGTCCTCCACAGAGAACAGCTGGTCAGGTCATGGTTATGAGTGGCACTTTGGATCTCACCCTACACACAAGGAATATGAAGAGCAAGCTCCGCCCATAGCCTGTCCCAGTTGCCATGACAACCAGTGGGTAAGTTTGAAAAAAAAAAACACAGGAGCCACTCGTGAACTACTGCCTCGTGTGGTCACTTTGTGTCACTGAGGTCAATCTGAACAAAGGATTTCAAAGACTGAAGTGACAAAATAAGACATTTTATACCTAAAATGTTGTAGATTTAAGGTGGTGAAAGATTTGCTCACTCTCCCACACCAAAGTCCATCAGTGATTTTAACACAGGAGTTGTTGATCCACTGCTTGTCAAACAGTGAGATAAAGGCGTGTTCTTAACATTAAAGATTTTTTTAAAGGCTTAAGTCTGCTTTTTACACCTGTATGTAACACGCTATGTCGGACTCCTTCATCTAACTGAAAACATCCCTTTGAAACATGTTTTCTTCAGGACCATGTTGCATTTTCCTATGAAACGACTGCGTACATCGACTCGGACTCTCAGTCCAGTTGCTCCCAGTATCAGGAATATCAGGATTCTGCGTCTCCGTCGTCTGAGAGTGGAGGACGGAAGGACGGAGACAGTCTGATTCTGTCTCCGTTATCAGGTAAAAACACAGACACACGTCACACAACCCTCCTTAATGCATCAGTGTGTATTTTACACCCTTATATTCACCAACAGGAAAGAGGAAGGAGCGCTTGTTCCAGTTCCTGTTTGAAATGCTGCAGACGCCGTCCATGCGGAGCTGCATCTGGTGGGTCCAGTCCTCCTCCGGCACCTTCCAGTTCTCCTCGCAGAACAAGGAGCGCCTGGCGCAGCTGTGGGGGCGTCGCAAGGGCAACCGCAAGACCATGACCTACCAGAAGATGGCGCGGGCGCTCAGGAACTACTCCCGCACCGGTGAGATTCAGAAGGTGAAGAGGAAGCTGACGTACCAGTTTGATGAGAAGACGTTGCGAGGCCTGCAAGGAGACAATTCCAACAGAGTGTAGAGAAGTGGACACGCCTTTAAAGGGGTAGTTCAGGATTTTTGAAGCGTGGTTGTACGGAATATTCCTCATTCTCAAGGGTCAAAAACACAATGTTTGAACTCAGGTTAAACTTCCGTTCAGTCTTGCATATTTTCAGGTTCGTCTACGTGCAAAAAAATCCTGCACATACTTGACAGTAGTACTGCAAGTAACGCTTATTTTTGGATTATTTTCTCCATTCATCGAGCACTTGTTTGGTCCAAAAAATGTCAACTAGTGTTTCCCAAATCTAGAAATAATGACGTTTTCAAATGTTTTGTTTTGTCCACAAACTAAAAATAATCATTTTTACAGCTTGTGTCTGTAATATCTTACACTTATGATCTTTATCCACAGAGATCACACACACAGAGTTGTTGATCCACTGCTGCCTCCGTCACTAAGTTCAAATGTCTTATTTATGTTCAGATTGACCTCAGTGACACAAAGTGACCGCTCCTGTGTCCCCACCAGCTAAAATCACTGATACTCTATATGAGGTTTGGTGTGGGAGAGTGAGACGTCGCAAACTTCATTTCTTTTATTTCTTTTATTTCTTTTAATTTATGAAAATCTGTCATTCGCAGGACAAAGTGTCAGACATCTACTTAAAATGTCAACTTGGGGGTGCTCAGGTGCAGTCAGCTGTTTGTAAGATGCTGAAAAAGAAGAACCCCTTTAATTTCCTGTCTGCTGATCCAAAGTCTAACAAATGAATACTGTGTATTTGAGTATAAATCTGTGAGTCAGAGCTGTGTATAAATACACACAGAGCCATATTGGAGTATGAGAACTGACATACTGATGTAAATGTATGTAAATCTAAAAGGTTGTTGCATCATATCTACTAAGTAGAAGGTGAATAAAATACAATTTTAAAAAAATGTTTCATGTTTCATGTTCATGATTTTGTATTTTTATGATTTAAGATAAAATGAATGAGAAGTTATTTTAAATGTCATCATATGTGGGTTTTTATTAATTTATCTGTCAGTCATATTGCTCACATGGACAAAGACTTCCTGTGTGGATTATAAAAGCCGAGTAAACACACACACACACACACACACACACACACACACACACACACACACACAGGCCAAATCTGTATGCAAAGTAAGTATGCGGTGAAAAAACGGAGCTTAACAAAGACCTGTTAATCAGTAACATCTGAAAAGATCCTTCACACACACACATACATACACACGCGCACAATTTTCTACGTAAATTATTTAATTTTCATAGTCAAATTATCAGGTTTTACATGTGTAAACTTCTTTTCCTTTGGGCTGCTCCCTTCAGGGGTCACCACAGTGAATCAACCTCCTCCATCTCACCCTGTTCTCTGTATCCCCCTCTCTCACACCAACTAACTTCATGTCCTCTTTCACTACATCCATAAACCTTCTCTTTGGTCTTCCTCTAGACCTCCTGCCTGGCAGTTCCAACCCCAGCATCCTTCTACCAATATACTCACTATCCCTCCTCTGTACATGACCAAACCATCTCATTCTGGCCTCTCTGACCTTATCTCCAAAACATCTAACATGTGCTGTTCCTCTGATTGACTCATTCCTGATCCTATCCATCTTCGTCACTCCCAAAGAGAACCTCAACATCTTCATCTCTGCTACCTCCAGCTCTTCTTCCTGTCTTTTCCTCAGTGCCACCGTCTCTAGACCAAACAGCATCACTGGTCTCACCACTGTCTTGTATATCTTTCCTTTCATTCTGGCTGATACTCTTTTATCACACATTACCCCTGACACTTTTCTCCACCCATTCCAACCAGCTTGAACATATTTCTTCACCTCTTTTCCACAATCTCCACTGCTCTGGACTGTTGACCACCTTCTTTATCTCCACTCCCTGTAGCCTCATGGTTCCACTTGGGTTCCTCTCATTCACACACATATATTCTGTCTTGCTGCGACTAACCTTCATTCCTCTACTTTCTAGAGCATATCTCCACCTCTGGAGCTTTTCCTCCACCTGGTCTCTGCTCTCACCACATATCACAATGTCATCTGCAAACATCATAGTCCATGGAGATTCCTGTCTAACCTCATCTGTCAGTCTGTCCATCACCACCGCAAACAAGAAGGGACTCAGAGCCGAACCCTGATGTAGTCCCACCTCCACCTTGAACTTCTCTGTCACTGCTGTCTCGCAGTTGTCATACATGTCCTGCACCAGTCTAACATACTTCTCTGCCACTCCAGACTTCCTCATACAGTACCATAGTTCCTCTCTCTTTGTCCAGATCTACAAAGGCACAATGCAGCTCTCTCTGACCTTCTCTGTATTTGTCTACCAGCATTCTTAAAGCAAATACTACATCTGTAGTACTCTTTCTAGGCATGAAACCATACTGTTGCTCACAAATGCTGACTTCTGCTCTCTGTCGAGTTTCCACTACTCTTTCCTATAACTTCATTGTATGGCTCATCAACTTTATTCCTCTATAGTTACTGCAATTCTGAACATCTCCCTTATTCTTAGAAATGGGCACCATCACACTTCTTCTCCATTCCTCAGGCATCCCCTCACTCTCTAAGATCCTGTTGAATAGTCTAACCAGAAACTCTACTGCCTCCTCTCCTAGACACTTCTATACCTCCACAGGTATATCATCGGGACCAACTTCCTTTCCATTCTTCATCCTCTTCAATGCCCCCCCCCACTTCATCTTAATCCTAATCTCTGCTACTTCATGGTTCACAGTAGTCACCTCTTCTAACCTTTGCACATGTCCCTCTCTATCCTTAATCACTCGAACCTGCTAGACGTCTTTCCCATCTCTCTGTTTTGCCAACCTGTATAAATCATTCTCTCCCTCCTTACTTTCCAACCTAGCATACAAGTCATCATACACCCTTTGTTTGGCCTTTGCCACCTCTACCATCACCTTGTGCTGCATCTCCCGTACTCGTGTCTGCTCTCTTCAGTCTCCTCAGTGTCCCACTTTTTCTTTACTAACCTCTTTCTCTTTATATACTCCTGCACTTCCCCATTCCACCACCAGGTCTCCTTATCTACTTTCCTTCCAGACGACACACCGAGTACTCTCCTACCTGTCTCCCAACATGTCCATTGAAGTCTGCACCAATTACCACTCACTCACCTCTGGGGATATTCTTCATCTAACTCACTCCAGAATGGTTCCTTCTCCTCTAATTCACATCCCACCTGTGGAGCATAGCCACTAATAACATTTAACATCACACCTTCAAGTCAAGTCAAGTCAGTTTTATTTGTCAAATGTACCATATGCACGACATACAGCACAGATGAAATTGCAGTCCTCTCAGACCCACGGTGCAAAACAGGCAGTTAAATAAACATAAATAAACAATCAACTAGACTTATATTAATGAGTTAGTGCAGTTTAGTGCAAATAAGCAGGGGGAAGTGGAATGTGCAGTTCCTGAGTTCAGAGAATGGTGTTGGTGGAGGAGGAGGAGGGGGAGTACGGTCCTGGTCTGTGGCAGGGGCAGAGGGGAGGATGAGTAGAGGTGGGAGTGATGGTAGAGCAGGAGGGGAGTTGAGTCCTGACAGCCTGGTGGAAAAAGCTGTTCTTTAGCCTGCTGCTTCTAACACACACACACACACACACACAGCCTCTGCCGTCTTTCCCTCAGGGCCCAGCCTACGTGTCTGATCACCTGGCACCCCGGGGGGCTCCTCAGACGCCAGGGCAGGTGTGCTGGCGGTGTGGGCAGCCCGGCCACATCAGAGCGGAGTGCCCGCTCATGGAAGTGGGGCAAGTGGTTCGGGTTGCCGGGCCGCCGGCCCCCTCCCCCGGTTCGGAAGGGACGTACCGTATACCGGTATGTATACAAGGGGGTACACATCAAGCTCTGCTGGATTCTGGTTGTGAACAGACCATGATCCATCAGCGCTTGGTTCGACCGGGGGCATTGTTAGAGGCATCGTGGGTGAGGGTGAGGTGTGTGCATGGGGATATTCACGATTATCCGGTGGTGGCCCTGGAAATTTGTTTTAAAGGGAAAAAACATAGAGTAAAGGCTGGAGTTAGTACTCGCCTCACGCACCCTCTAATTTTGGGAACAAACTGGCCGGGGTTTACGAGCTTAGCAGGGGAAACCATGAGGGTGCGGTCACGTAAGTCAGGGAAATGTGAGTTATGTGCTGTCCTTAGTGGTGAGGCGGAGGTGCCGCATCCCGACGCTGCTGGGGGGGGGCACAGATGGCGCCCATGGAAGATTTTCCCCTAGCACAGTCTCGGGATGAGACCCTCCGCCACGCCTTTGACCAAGTGATGGAAATTGATGGTTGTCCGGTTCACCCTAACACAGCACTCTCTCACCCCTACTTTGTTGTCGTTAAAGACCGTTTATACAGAGTGAGTCGTGACGCTCGAACAGGGGAAGAGCTCTCCCAGTTGTTAGTCCCAAAAAGCCGCCGAGAAACGATTTTCCAGGCGGCTCACCACAACCCCATGGCGGGTCACCTCGGATATGATAAGACACTGAACCGGATCATGGCCCGATTTTACTGGCCGGGCATTCGGGCGGATGTAAGTCGGTGGTGTGCATCCTGCCGCGAATGTCAATTAGTCAACCCTCCGGCCACCCCAAAAGCGCCCTTGCGCCCATTACCATTAATGGAGGTCCCTTTTGATAGGCTTGCCATGGACCTCATCGGGCCATTAGACCGGAGCGCACGGGGATATCGCTTTGTGTTAGTTCTAGTGGACTATGCAACACGATATCCCGAGGCAGTACCCTTGCGCAACATCTCGGCGAAGAGTGTTGCACAGGCACTGTTTCAGGTCATCTCCCGAGTTGGGATCCCGAAAGAGATCCTGACTGACCAGGGCACATCGTTTATGTCACGTACACTACGCGAGCTATACGAATTACTGGGCGTCCGCTCAATCCGGACTAGTGTGTACCATCCCCAGACTGATGGCCTGGTGGAGCGGTTTAACAAAACGCTAAAGAACATGATTCGTAAGTTCGTACACGAGGATAGTCGTAATTGGGATAAATGGTTGGACCCTCTGTTGTTTGCAGTGCGGGAGGTGCCCCAGGCCTCCACGGGTTTTTCGCCCTTTGAACTCCTGTTCGGCAGGAAACCTCGGGGTGTCTTGGACCTGGTTAAGGAAAACTGGGAGGCGGGTCCAAGCACCAGTAAAAATGAGGTACAGCACGTACTGGACCTGCGAGCAAAACTCCATTCACTGGGTCAGTTATCACGGCAGAATTTGCTCCAGGCCCAGGAACGTCAACAGCGGCTGTACAACAGAGGGGCTAAACTTAGACAGTTTTCACCGGGAGATAAAGTGCTTCTATTGCTGCCATCGTCTAGCTCCAAATTACTCGCCAAGTGGCAAGGGCCCTTTGTGGTCACACGACGAGTGGGGGATGTTGACTATGAGGTTGTGCGTTCTGACAGGGGTGGAGCAACACAGATTTACCACCTTAACCTCCTCAAAGCCTGGAGGGAGGTGGCGTCTGTTTCTCTGGCCACCACGGTGATTGAGAGAGATGAGCTGGGACCGGAGGTGAATAAATTAAACAGGTCGGCGCCGGTCCCCGTTGACGATCATCTCTCGCCGGGCCAGAGAGCAGACGTGGCCTCGTTGCAGCGGCAGTTTGCCGACGTGTTCTCTCCCCTGCCGGGACGCACAAACCTCATACACCACCACATAGAAACTTCCCCGGGTGTGACAGTGCGTTCACGACCCTATCGCCTGCCGGAACATAAGAGGAAAACTGTTCAGGCAGAACTTCAGGCTATGTTAGAGATGGGAGTAATAGAAGAGTCCAACAGTGACTGGTGTTGCCCCATTGTTCTTGTTCGCAAGTCTGATGGGTCAATACGGTTCTGTGTGGACTACCGTAGAGTCAACGAGGTGTCCAAATTCAATGCCTATCCAATGCCCCGGGTCGACGAACTCCTGGATCGGCTGGGCACGGCTCGCTTTTTTACGACACTGGATTTGACCAAGGGCTACTGGCAGATTCCCTTGTCGCTAGAGTCCAGGGGAAAAACGGCCTTCTCCACTCCGTATGGTTTGTACCAATTTGTAACGCTTCCATTTGGGTTGTTCGGGGCCCCAGCCACGTTCCAGCGCCTCATGGACCGGGTGCTGCGGCCTCACTCTGCATATGCTGCGGCCTACTTGGATGATGTCATCATTCATAGTGAGACCTGGGAGCAGCATATGCAGCAGGTGGGAGCAGTGCTGGAGTCCCTGAGGAGGGCGGGGCTCACGGCCAATCCAGGGAAGTGTGCAGTTGGACGGAGGGAGGTACGGTATTTGGGGTACCACTTGGGGGGAGGGCAGGTGCGGCCACAGATACAAAAGACCGCAGCGGTGGCAACCTGCCCAAGACCCAAGACCAAAAAAGAGGTTAGGAGGTTTCTGGGGCTGGCCGGTTACTATAGGAGGTTCATCCCGGCCTTCTCGGAGCTGACCAGCCCCCTAACCGACCTGACCCGAAAAGGTGCCTCAGATCCGGTCCAGTGGACGGAGCCGTGTCAGCTGGCGTTTGAGAGGGTTAAGCAAGCCCTCTGTGGGGAGCCACTTTTATACACACCTAACTTTTCTCTCCCTTTCATCCTGCAGACCGACGCCTCGAACAGCGGGCTGGGGGCCGTTTTGTCCCAGGAGGTGGAGGGCGTCGACCGCCCCGTACTGTACATTAGCCGGAAGCTAGCTCAGCGGGAGGTGAGCTACAGTACGGTGGAGAAAGAGTGCCTCGCCATACGGTGGGCGGTCGGTGCCCTCCGCTACTATCTCCTGGGGCGCCCATTCACCCTCTGGTCGGACCATGCCCCGCTCCAATGGCTCCACCGCATGAAAGATGCCAACGCGCGGATCACTCGCTGGTATCTGGCTTTACAGCCTTTCCGGTTCAAGGTGATCCATAGGCCGGGGAACCGCATGGCCGTGGCCGACTTTCTCTCCCGCTCTGCGGAGGGGGGGGGGAGTGGGCTAGCGGCCGGCGGGGTCCCGGCCTACGTCGGGCGGTGGGGGTATGTGGCAGTGGGGCTTGGTTAGAGCGACGGCTGCTGGAGGAAAGGAAGGAGTGGCTCAGCCGGTGATCAGACAGCTGGACAGAATCAGGTAATTAGTCAGCTATATAAGCATGTTTGTAACCTGGTTCTGGTCTCTTGCAGTAGGCTGGGTCCTCACACGGACACACAGGGAGAGAGAGAGAGACGGAGAGACACGGAGACACAGAGAGACACAGAGACACACAGAGACACAGAGAGTCAGAACAGCGCAGCGCAGGAGAGCGCTGACACACCAGCCACAGCTGACTTCTTATGTTTTGTTTGGTTGATTATTTTCAGTTACAATAAACCGGTATATTTGCTCCCTCAACGCCGCCTCCTCGTCCTTCCCGAACCCCAGTGAGTGGGAAAAGCTCACAACCACCCAAGGACAATGTGCATATACTGTAACAAACACTGTACATACTATCTATTTATCTATTTTATCTCCTTTTGCACTAAACATTGTTCCTTGTTTTTATTACCTGTACTTTTTTACGTACTTTGACACTCGGTTGCTGCTATAATTTCGTTGTACATGTGCAATGACAATAAAATATTCTGATTCTGATTCTGATTCTTCCTATCAATACCATAGTAGTACAACTTAAAACCTGCACCTAAGCTTCTCGCCTTGCTACCTTTCCACCTGGTCTCCTGGACACACAGTATGTCCACCTTCCTTCTCTGCATCATGTCAATTAACTTTAATTATATATAATTAAACATTATAACATTATAACATTAAGTATTAAACAAAGAGCACAGCCTCCATTTTAATCCAGTTTAGCCGAAATATTAACACATGCCAATGACCATGACATTTATCTTCAAAAACAGGAGTGAAGAGACGAGTCAATAAATGAACACTATTACATTTGGTGTTTTTACATACAGCGTAATCCACCCATTCATCATTTAACACACTGCATGCTGCAGTCGTACCATATGTTACATTTGATTTGATATTTATTCAGCTGTAACCTGACAACACACAAACTGAAGATGAGAATATGGATCAAACTGGTTTACTTATGGACCTATAAATATGAAGTCCAATTGAAGTGTCCATGTTCAAACTGACTCACTTTGTTGACTCTATTTTACATTTAAGCATTTTGCTCAACACTGTTTCATGACTATATTTCGACATGTAAATACAAACGCAGTCACTGAAATGCTGTCAAACATTAAGATTTCGTCTGCAGTGAGATTCAAAAAGTCATTTCTAAACTACAGTCAAGTTAAAGTGTGTCCAGCTGCATCAGAAATATACACATCAGCTATAATCTTCTTCATGATGTGATCTATGACAGGAACATTTCACAACCTGACACAGTCTACAGTACCAGAGAGAGTCTACAGTGATGATTAGTCTACAGTACCAGAGAGAGTTTACAATGATGATTAGTCTACAGTACCAGAGAGAGTCTACAGTGATGATTAGGCTACAGTACCAGAGAGAGTCTACAGTGATGATTAGTCTACATTACCAGAGAGAGTATACAGTGATGATTAGTCTACAGTACCAGAGAGAGTATACAGTGATGATTAGTCTACATTACCAGAGAGAGTCTACAGTGATGATTAGTCTACATTACCAGAGAGAGTTTACAATGATGATTAGTCTACAGTACCAGAGAGAGTCTACAGTGATGATTAGTCTACATTGATGATTAGTCTACATTACCAGAGAGAGTCTACAGTGATGATTAGTCTACAGTACCAGAGAGAGTTTACAATGATGATTAGTCTACAGTACCAGAGAGAGTCTACAGTGATGATTAGTCTACAGTACCAGAGAGTGTCTACAGTGATGATTAGTCTACATTACCAGAGAGTGTATACAGTGATGATTAGTCTATAGTACCAGAGAGAGTCTACAGTGATGATTAGTCTACATTACCAGAGAGAGTTTACAATGATGATTAGTCTACATTACCAGAGAGAGTCTACAGTGATGATTAGTCTACATTACCAGAGAGTTTACAATGATGATTAGTCTACAGTACCAGAGAGAGTCTACAGTGATGATTAGTCTACATTACCAGAGAGAGTTTACAATGATGATTAGTCTACAGTACCAGAGAGAGTCTACAGTGATGATTAGTCACATTACCAGAGAGAGTTTACAGTGATGATTAGTCTACAGTACCAGAGAGAGTCTACAGTGATGATTAGTCTACATTACCAGAGAGAGTCTACAGTGATGATTAGTCTACATTACCAGAGAGAGTTTACAGTGATGATTAGTCTACAGTACCAGAGAGAGTCTACAGTGATGATTAGTCTACATTACCAGAGAGAGTCTACAGTGATGATTAGTCTACATTACCAGAGAGAGTTTACAGTGATGATTAGTCTACAGTACCAGAGAGAGTCTACAGTGATGATTAGTCTACATTACCAGAGAGTGTATACAGTGATGATTAGTCTACAGTACCAGAGAGAGTCTACAGTGATGATTAGTCTACATTACCAGAGAGAGTTTACAATGATGATTAGTCTACAGTACCAGAGAGAGTCTACAGTGATGATTAGTCTACATCACCAGAGAGAGTTTACAATGATGATTAGTCTACAGTACCAGAGAGAGTCTACAGTGATGATTAGTCTACAGTACCAGAGAGAGTCTACAGTGATGATTAGGCTACAGTACCAGAGAGAGTCTACAGTGATGATTAGGCTGCAGTACCAGAGAGAGTCTACAGTGATGTTTAGTCTACATTACCAGAGAGAGTCTACAGTGATGATTAGGCTACAGTACCAGAGAGAGTCTACAGTGATGATTAGTCTACAGTACCAGAGATGGTCTATGATGATTAGTCTACAGTGATGATTAGTCTACAGTGATGATTAGTCTACAGTACCAGAGATGGTCTACAGTGATGATTAGTCTACAGTGATGATTAGTCTACAGTGATGATGAGTCTACAGTGATGATTAGCCTACAGTGAAGATGAGTCTACAGTGATGATGATGAGCCTACAGTAACACACGCTAACACAACCTGACACATGATGTCTACATTATCAGAGAGAGTCTACAGTGCACACAGTAAAGTATCAGTATCTCTTATAGAGTCCAGGGGATGAGGGGAGTAACAATGTAAAACAAAACCTCGGCATATTTTAAAAGAAGAAAGGCAGAGACAACTGGAACCAACCGCGTATAAAAAGTTTATTTACAACGTATTAGCATCATCTAAACTTAGCTCGAGAACACAGAGAGAACACAGAGAGAACACAGAGAAAACACAGAGAAAACACAGAGAGAACACAGAGAGAACACAGAGAGAACACAGAGAGAACACAGAGCTGAGCTGCTTACTAGCTCACAGGCTGTGAGCATGGTTCTGTAGAGAGGCCCATCACAGCTTTTTATGTCCACAGCTTGATTGCTGAATTGGAATCACCTCTGGAACAAGCAGAATGGGCGGAGCCACAAAGCACCCAGCAAACACAGGAAAAAGGATGTCTCACAAAGCACGTAAGAATTATAGAAATAAACAAGTCAAACTTAGCTGGTTTTAAAAAAACATTATGTCTTAATCTGTTAAAAATTTCCAACACTGATGTTGCATCTCAGGCTGAAGCTCTGTTCTATTCTGTTCCTATTTATTGGTGAGAAAAATGGGTTTTTCACTGTGATGAAACCCAGATGTTGTCTCCATGGATTTACACGCCTGCACACACACACACACACACACACACACACACACAAGTACATGATGTTTGATATAAAACCATCTGCTCCTCTGTTTTCGCTGCTCATTGGAAGCAGAAACAGCCTGAACATAAAACACAGGATCATGTTTTATTCCACTCTGTGCTGGAATCTGTCTCAAGGAAACATCACAGCATCTCCACGGTGATGGCCGAGTGGAGCTGGGTGGTGTACACGCTGCTCGAGGCTGTCATCGTTGTAGCCTGTTGCCTTGGAAACCTGTTGGTGGTGTTCGCCGTGTGCGTCGGCGTCCGCGACTCCCTGCGGGAGCCCACCTTTTGCTTTCTCGTTTCCCTGGCGGTGGCTGATTTCCTGGTCGGCGTGGCCGCCGTGCCCCTGGCCGTGGTGTTGGACGGTTGGGCGAGGTTGACCCCTGACCTCTGCCTGCTGCTCAGCTGCGTTGTGTTGGTGCTGACTCAGGCTTCTGTGCTGTCGTTGTTGGCGATCGCTGTGGACAGATACCTGCGCTTACACATGCCGCTCAGGTTTGAACTCATCCAACTTCAGATAAAGACTTTTATCTTCAGATAAAGATTTTAATATCTTCAGATGAAGACTTTTATCTTCAGATAAAGACTTTTATCTTCAGATAAAGACTTTTATATCTTCAGATGAAGACTTTTATATCTTCAGATGAAGACTTTTATATCTTCAGATAAAGACTTTTATCTTCAGATAAAGACTTTTATATCTTCAGATGAAGACTTTTATATCTTCAGATGAAGACTTTTATCTTCAGATAAAGACTTTTATCTTCAGATAAAGACTTTTATATCTTCAGATAAAGACTTTTATATCTTCAGATGAAGACTTTTATCTACCTCTAAAGACTTTTATATATTCAGATAAATACTTTTATATATTCAGATAAATACTTTTATATATTCAGATAAAGACTTTTATATCTTCAGATAAATACTTTTATATATTCAGATAAATACTTTTATATATTCAGATAAAGACTTTTATATATTCAGATAAATACTTTTATATATTCAGATAAATACTTTTATATATTCAGATGAAGACTTTTATATATTCAGATAAATACTTTTATATATTCAGATAAATACTTTTATATATTCAGATAAAGACTTTTATATCTTCAGATAAAGACTTTTATATCTTCAGATAAAGACTTTTATCTACCTCGAAATACTTTTATATCTTCAGATAAATACTTTTATATATTCAGATAAAGACTTTTATATCTTCAGATAAAGACTTTTATCTACCTCGAAATACTTTTTTATCTTCAGCTAAAGACTTTTATCTTCAGCTAAAGACTTTTATCTTCAGATAAAGACTTTTATCTTCAGATAAAGACTTTTATCTTCAGCTAAAGACTTTTATATCTTCAGATAAAGACTTTAATATCTTCAGCTAAAGACTTTTATCTTCAGCTAAAGACTTTATATCTTCAGATAAAGACTTTTATCTTTAGCTAAAGACTTTTATATCATCCTCTAAAGACTTTTATCTTCATAAAGACTTTTATCTACCTCTAAAGACTTTTATCTACCTCTAAAGACTTTTATATCATCCTCTAAAGACTTTTATCTTCATAAAGACTTTTATCTTCAGATGAAGACTTTTATCTTCAGATAAAGACCTTTATCTACCTCTAAAGACTTTTATATCTTCCTCTAAAGACTTTTATCTTCATAAATACTTTTATCTTCAGCTAAAGACTTTTATCTTCAGCTAAAGACTTTTATATCTTCAGATAAAGACTTTTATCTTTACCTAAAGACTTTTATATCATCCTCTAAAGACTTTTATCTTCAGCTGAAGTCTTTTATCCGTCCTGTTTTTATGATGAAGGTGACTTGTTCCCTCTTTGACTGGCATAAATCCTCTCTCATCTATTCCATCATGTGTCTTTTTTGTCTTTGTCTTCTGTTCAGGTATAAAAGTCTGGCCACACAGAGACGCACATGTTTGGTTGTCTCTGTGTGTTGGCTTCTGTCTTGTCTCCTGGGCTTCACTCCCTTGCTCGGGTGGAGAAACTGCCCCTCCTCCTCTTCTTCATCTTCTTTACCACTTGCTCCTGCTTCAAACTCCTCCTCCTCCTCTATCATCACATCTCCTCCACCCTGCACTTTCCTCTCCGTCATCTCCCTCCCCTTCATGGTCTACTTTAACTTCCTGGGCTGCGTGATGGCGCCCCTGCTGGTCATGATGCTGCTCTACGTGAGGATCTTCTGGAGCCTGCAGGCTCGTCTGAAGGAAAGCTCTCCGCACCACGTCCACGCCTCCCTGCTGAGAGAGCGGAGGCTGGCCTGCTCCCTGGCACTGGTTCTGGTTCTGTTTGCCGGCTGCTGGATTCCTCTGCATCTGATGAACTGTGTGCTGCTGGTCCACGGGCCTCAGGCCGTCACGCAGGGACTGCTCTACACAGGCAGGTGGCGCCACATTCCCTTGAGCCTGATCACTTCACAACAAGGCAGTTAGTTAATGTTGTAATAAGCGTTTAATAACTGAAAATGTGAACGTATGAAATAAAAATGTCGTAATTATGATAGGAAATTGATCGTTTAACATTAGAATTAAAAAAATAAATAAATACTAAAAAGTCAAAAGAGATTGTGAGGAAAAAGTCAAAGTTTGGGCAAAAAAAAGTCATAACTATGAAGTAGAAAGTCAAGAATAATTAAAATCATAATAGCATTTATGAGATGAGATGATGATAGTTTGAACTATTAAACTAAATGTCAAAATCATGAGGAAAAGAGACAAAACTGTATATTATAAAGTTACAATTCATTTCTTTTTAAATAACAATAGTCAAAAATTTCATTCAGTTCAACAGTTCGTTTATGTTTTAACTAAACTTTTAATAATGTTATTCAATGAAGCATTTTAAGCATTTATGGCAGTGGTGACGATGCATAACTTAACTATTATTAAGCATTTAACATTTGTTAACTTCACAAATACATAAGCACATTGAATTTGTATAATACTATGTTTATTAGTGCTCTTAACATTTATAAAGGCTAATAATAGTTCATAAATGTGTAATTATAGTGATTTTATACTTATTCTATACTCCCATACAGTTATGAAGTCATAGTTAAGGTATGCATGTTTTACACTTTACAATAAGGCTCACAAGGAACATTAATAAAGGTAATAATGGTTAATAAATACTTAATTAATGATTATTTAGTGCTGTTACACTGTAAACTAAGTGTCACAGGGAAACATGTTTTCAACTTAATTAATAATACAACTTTATTTACAATAAGCTTCACAAGGAGCCTTAATAAAGTTGATAATGCTTAATAAATGCTTACTTATTGTAAATAGTGATTATTATTTAGTGCTGTTACTCGGCTCTACTCAGGTTAGGGTTAGGCTTTATACTCAATCATTTTAAGTTCTCAATACACAAAAAACTTTAATAAATGTGAACTAAAGAGTAACTTAACACTTAAATTAAGTCAAAATGAACTTTTATCACTGATATTAACAGTAGTTTTTAAAGAGCCTTGCATTGACCTAAATAACATGAATAAACGGTTAATTAACACATGAACAGTTAGTAAATGTTTATAACAACACTAAGTATGATCGACATGATCAAACATGATCAAACATTATCAAACATGATCATCTGTCCTCCAGGAATACTTCTGTCTCACGCCAACTCCGCCATCAACCCCGTCATCTACGCCTACCGCATCCCCAAGATCCAGCAGGCCTATGCTCACATATGGAGGCGCTTTCTGCTCAGGATAAACTGTCGCCATGGAGACATGGAAGGTCAAAGGTCAATGAGGAGCAGCCAAGGCGATCAGAGGGAGGCAGGAGGGACAACTGAGGACTGAGGACATGGTGGGAGACACTGGGAGGAAACGTCAAATACTGGTGGTGTAACTCAACTTACTACCAGAAAACAGACAATCAGAAAATACATCGTCATAATTATGAGGGAAAAGTACAATTATGACCTTAAAAGACATCATTATGAGACGGTGTAAAAAAGAAAATTAAAATACTTTTGAGGGGGAAAAAAAAACATGAAAACATGAGACAACAGAGTCATTAGTGAGATAAAAAAAACTTAATATAAAGTCATCATTATTGTGAGATTAGAACGTCAACAATATGAGATCATGAGGTAAATGATCAAAGCAAAAGTCACAGTCTTATTTTCAGACTAAAAGTCATTATTGTGAGATATAAAGTAAGATTGTGTGATGAAAACTTGAAAACAGTAGACAGAAGGTAAACTGTGAGATTAAGAATGAAATAATAAAAATGATGAGACACTGTTATCTCACAGTTTCATCTGTCATGATTTCAACTCTTCATTTTTAATGTCATTTTGACTTTTGTATCTATGATTTGAACTTTTGTTGTCGTTTGTTTACACACACAAACACACACACACACACATACACACACACACACACACACACACCTTAAATTCATTCTCACTCTTTGCTTTGCTTAGTATTTTATTGTGAAAAATGGTGTGGCTGTTATATTGAAACATTTATTAGTTATTTTATTTTGAAATATATTTTGAATGTACTTTTGCCCAGTGTGTAAAAGTACATTTATCAACTTTAACTACATTTTTATTTACACTCAGTCTAAACCAGTGTTTCACAAACGTTTGAAAATATGGATCTCGCTCAGTAAAATGTGAAAATACAGTGGCGTAAATAAACATGGAGCGAGAGATAAGGTAACTAAAACGTGTTCTTTTATTTATTTATACAGTAGAAAGAGTATTTATGAAGTACCACCAGAGGGAGCTTGTGTGCCACTGGTGGTATGTGTACAACAGTTTGAGAACCATGTGTCTAAGCTATAAAAAAAAACATTATGTATGCTCATCGCTGTTCTACAAAACTTTATTTTAGTCAAACAAACGCTCTCCTACGTCTCCACTAGAGGGCGCTGTACACTAACAAGCTCCTCATCTTTAATAACATGTATCGAGCTGCATCAACCAAATTAAAATAATGATTTTTATATAACCAAAAACAAACACTGGATTAACGGAGAAAAGAGTCATTAGTTGCGTGTGCAACACAAACCTTCTCGATTATATTGACGAGTAGAAACGTGACCCGTGTGTGAATGTTGACGAGCGGTCAGTGAACTCCTCGGGGAAGGCAATAGACTGTATAGTTATCACCTGAGCAGGGTTTAAATCCCACCCACCAAACTATACAACCTACTACCTCACCCTGAAAGAGCCCGGATCAGCAACTCAAAGACTAAACAACAACACTCGTTGTGATTGGACGACGTCCGGAGGTGACGTGGCGGCGGGCGGCTGACTCAGCTGTCTCCTTGGGAAAGACAGTAGATTGTATAGTTATCTCAAAAAGAGGTCACGCAACCCCACAACTATTCAATCTACTACCTCAGCCCCAAGGACAGCAGACTAGACCGTCTTCAGCAGCAGCAGCAGCAGCAGCAGCAGCAGCAGAGAATCCTCGCAGCTGCAACGGCACACAGAAAAGGAGAAAGACTGTTATTTTCATTCATTCCGTTGGAAAAAATTGAACAAAATATGACAAAAAAAAGTGTGTTTTTCTGACGCATTTCTAACTACACTCTAAAAACACCATTTTACGGCCCCAAAAAACATCTGCCAAGATTTGAGAAACGTGTATCACTTGTGCACATCGTCATCATTGCTGTTGATGAATCGAAGGAGGACGTAGAAGAAGAAAACAACAATTTAACGGTAAGCAGACGTCGGTGAAAAGGGCCGACAAACAACTCCATCGCTGGCGTGTGATGGAAACACACAGAGACAGAGAGAAAAGAAGCAGCGATCCACTCGCTGCCAGGAATTCGTTTCCGTTTTTTGCCAAAAACACTGAGCTCATTCCAGCGGGCTATCCTTGTGTAGGCTGCTGCTGCACACACACACACACACACACACACACACACACACACACACACACAAATGAACACAAAATGGCGTCTTGTACTTTCGGCCATTTTAGGTCGAGTTAAAAGAAGAACTTTCGATGTTGTTTGTTCATGAAGAGGAAACAGAAGCGAGTATGAGAGTCAGATGAGTGGGAAGTATTCGTTTATCTGTATTTGTGTGTATTTATACTTTAAACCATAGAACACAAAGCACTTAGGCTGCTTTTTGCCCATTACTGTGTTAAAACGTACATAAATATAAGAATATGTAATTTACAGTGTCTTATATCATTTTTTCTTCAGCACAACCTATAGGCAATCTAGTGAAACTATCATATATATATATACATATATATATTTATACGTATATGTAAACACACCTGAGCAAAAGTACTCAATTAATTTTTTTTAATTGGTATTGAATTTGAAAAACGGTTTATTTTGTAACTCCTCCCACAATATCCTTGACAGATTTCTGACTTATTGTATAATTGTATAACATTTCCAGCTCAAATGACCAGGAGGCCACTGAGAGTATAGACCGGTCAGATACTAACACTTTAAACTCAGTAGAAGTACAGTAGAAGCTTTTTGTAAAATATCAAACCTCTGCAAGTGATCTACACGGCTCTGGACATCACATGACATATCAACCGCCATGTTGGCAGGCGAAGATGCAGCAAAAATCAACCGAACCACCTTTCACCCTGTGTCAGCTGAGATCGGCACAGCGCCCCCCTGTGGCCCTCATGTGGAGGACATGGTAGTGGTAGAAGAAGTGGTTTGTGACGTCAGTTATTCTTAAACGCTTGAATAACTGACAGATGACACACTGAACATTGTCTGATAATTCCACAGCCATAAAATCTAAATCAGAGGGTTTAAAAAAGATGGGATAATTAAGGGTTAAGCACGCAACTACCACCACAAACAAATAAACACTTAAATGAATCAATAATCAAAAGAGTTTGCAATGAACGTGGATGACACGATACCACTTTTTCACATTTGTGCTGAATTCTCCAGCTGTGTCACAACGAGCCTTCTCCCATAAAGAACAGCCCAAAACATGATTCAGCTAAAATGCTGTTGCTGAACCCAGAGTATCAGACTGACAGCAACTATCTTATCGGCTCATCTCTAATAATTAACTGTATATAGAAGTGATTTTAGCGTCTTAATTGTGAATGTTGTGGTTTTTGTTGCTCGTCGATGAAACTAAACACTTTCACTATCAACGAAACACTGAGTCAATAAGGTAATAAGAATAATAATAATACTAAGGTAAGATGAGGAAAACACTTAATGTATGTGTATGCAGGTGGAGCAGTTTCCTTTATGAATGAGTGAAATAGTCTAAATCAATACATCTGTATATTAGCATTTATCCATATGTCTATAAATGCACCTTATCTGTATATAACAATCTGTAGAATATATTTATAGTGTATATATATACATATATGTGTATATATATAGACATATATATATATATATATATATATATATATATATATATATACATACATAGGTACATATACTATATTCTTGCACTTTCTGCTTGTTGCACTTGTGGTGAGATGCAAGCAGATATTTGTATTTGAGTAATGACAATAAAGCTGAATCTCATGTCATCACATACATCACTTATGATGACTGACAAAGAGAATACTGCAACCAGGAGACCACACTCTCACTCACTTCTGTTTCCTGTAGGAGGTGAAACATAACATTTAAGGGGAGATTTCACAAAACTATTCATCTAATTCATGTATTCATGCTGTTTTTGGGGACTTTTCTCAGGTCAGGGGTGACTGCCCTAACCCTAAAATCACTTAGGTGTGGGAGAGTGAGCAGTTTAAAGACGTGAACATATTCTTAATACAATATATGGTCGTTTTTATTAGATTGTAAACCACTCACTTTCCCACACCAAAGTCAACAGTGATTTTAGCTTCACAGCACACAGTTGTTGATCCACTGCTGCCTCCATCACTACGTTCAAATGTCCTGTTTTGTAATATTCTGAGTTTGAAATGATTTGTTCAGAGTCACCTCAGTGGCACAAACTGACCACAGGGGGCAGCAGAGGACCAGTGGCTCCTGTCCCTGTGAGCTAAAATCACTGATTTTCTCTCTGGACTTTGGTGCAGAGGAGAGTGAGCGGGTTTTAGACGGTCTATGGCAGTGACCGAGGGGTTAACCAGCGCCAGACTAAATGCCAGACCTGGGCCTCACACGGACAAGAGACAGAGCCAAGAGGTAACGCTGTTTGCATAAATTAGCATAGACAACAACAACAACAACGACCCTCCAGACCGGCCCGTAGTTAGCATGCAGCAGACCACGCTAGTCTGACTCCAGCAGGGCAGACAGGCAGACAGACAGAAGGAGGCGGGGGTAGGTGGGGGGGTCTGTTGGCACCCTGCCACCGCTCTGCCACCAGGCCAGCGACAGATCTATGAGCCGCCAAGAGACGCCCGCTGACTGGTGCTGTGTGTGGAGTAATAATGATGTGTTACACTGAGCTGCAGGAGGAGGACGAGGAGGACGAGGAAGAGGACGAGGAGGAGGACGAGGAGGGCACATGAATGAAGGTTCCACGACATACACAGAGATATATTTAGACAATAAAGCTGCAGTCTGTAACTTGATGTTATTTTCTGTCTCTGTTGCCATGTAACATTATTATTAAGCATATTGCTGATAATCGATATCATTTTTATTTTAGCAATTACTGATATTATATATAGTGATATATTGTTACTGAAACTGCTGTATTTGTTTAATATATAAATTATTTTATTATTTATTACTATGACCTCAGAGAGCTCATTTATTTGACTTTTTTTTATAAAGGTAAATCATATCGGTTACAAAATATCAGTTATAAAAAAAAGGCCAAAATGTCATCGCCCTCATTAACTAGAATGCATCTGTACTGATATCAGTCCTGAAAAACAAACATTGTCCCAGTTATTCAGTTAGTTGTGTGGTCTGTAAAATGTCTCACTGTGTTTCCTAAACCTTCAAACTATGACATTAATGGTGTTGTTTTGTTTTTTAAATGATTTATTTGTTAAATGAAGAAAATAAACCAGAAAATATTCCATCAGTGATTGATGAATGTAATTGATGACATTTTGTGTCATCAAGGGTCAACAAAAGAGCTACACTGCAAAAGATTAGACCAATATTCTCAAACTGATTTCAGTT
Organism: Solea senegalensis; assembly: GCF_019176455.1. Lineage (NCBI taxonomy): Eukaryota > Metazoa > Chordata > Actinopteri > Pleuronectiformes > Soleidae > Solea > Solea senegalensis. The sequence continues at coordinate 25,593,788 of NC_058031.1, forward strand.
TTCTTTATTAAAGAAAGAAAAGGGGAAAGCAAATTTTGCTTGGCTACAAGCAACAGTTTAAATTTCTTTACTTGTGATAATTTGACTTTATAAATGTGTACCTTATCATTAAAGTTAAATCTTTTTCTTTATAATTAAATCATTTTTTTTCCCTCATGCAAAACCAAAATGATTTTTATTTTGGGGCAATTTATTTTTTTTCAAGAAACAACGCCTTTTTTATCGTAGTTGAAAATCAAGGTTTTACAGTGTCCATAAGGGTCTATTAAGAGTTACATACTATGGCTTTAAATTATGTGTGGGTTAATTGCAGGAACATCCTCTCTTGTTTCTCCACAGTACACGACTCCCCCGTCTGTTGTGGAAACATTGAAACCAGACGCTGCGCGTCATGTGAGCTCTACTGTCGCCTGTGATCGTGGACTTTTTGTCTGTGGCACATAAATGGCTCCGCCGGGGCAACTCATGTTCTCTGTCAACAGCTCGCCCTGAAGCCGCGAGGCAGCTGAGAGGCTCGTATAAAAAAAGACAAGACGAGAAACTTCTCTTTTGTGTGGATATCATCACACTGTCTGTGTCGACAGTGTTACGCCTGAATGGCAGTAAATTCACAGAATCCCTCTTTTTTTTTTCCCACACATGGACCTTGTCCTCTCTCGCCCTCTGATAAGGCTGCACTGCTGTCACCAACCAGGATATGTATTTCTGGAGACAATTTCCTGCTTTGTTGGTCCGTCTCTGGGTGACAGTTTAGGGATTTTTACAAAAAGAGAAATAGGAATTTCATCTTTGAACGCCAATGTTTTCCTCCTGAAAGGACAATGAAATGGATTTGTATGATATATAGAGGGCAGGGATGATAATAATAACAATAATAATAATAATAATAATAATAATAAAATGAGTGAATCTACACACTGTTTTAAAAGCTTCTCGAAACGTTTACTTCCCCATTGACCATTTTTAAGATAAGATAATCCTTCAGTAGTGTGCAGAATATGCAGTACCTCACCCTCACCCTAGAACCAGGCAAGATCGCACTCAGCATAAACAGGAAGAAAAACATCGGATTTTAGCCACTTGTAAGTGTCAGTGAAGTCAATCTGAACCAAGGAATTCAAAATCCAAGGTCATGAAAAAACACATTTAATCTTGAACTTGAGTTACTGTAGCTAGACACTACTAGCATTTTGACATTAGCAGCTACTGTAGCCAGACGCTACTAGCATTTTGACATTAGCAGCTACTGTAGCCAGACGCTACTAGCATTTTGACATTAGCAAGTACTGTAGCCACACATTACCAACATTTGACATTAGCGGTTTTCTTGCCAGAATCTACTAGCATTTTGACATTAGCAACTACTGTAGCCACACACTACCAATATTCGACATTAAAAGCTACAATAGCCAGATACTATTAGCTGCTAGTGTACAGCCTGCTGGAAACGAATGGAAGGAGAAAAGGCTGTTAGCTGCTAGCCAGACATTGTGGCATCAGTATTTGGCACTTAATGGCGTCTGGCTATTAGTAGCTAACTGGCTAACTGTAACAGCTATGGTAGCAGCTAGCAGCTATAGTACAAAAAAAGAACTATTTTTAGTATTTTAGCACATTCAAACATCACAGAGTGATCGAAAAGGAGCAGGAGTTCTGAGTTCTGTCGCCTTTTCTCTCCAACCAAACATTCATTTTATGAAGCCAAATTCTACTGGCAAACGCCCAAACATCAGAGCTGGACCATTCTCCACTCTCATCGGGAAAAATGGCCGCGGCCTTTTGGTGAAAAAGTGAAATACGACAGTGTTTTTTTTAAAGTAAATCTTGCTAGATTTGTGGAGTTAAATCTCCTTTAAATGGAAAATACACCAAACTCTTGTCAGTGTAATATGGATATCGGCCTTAGAAAATAAACAAATAAATGCAGAAACATTTTTTTTGCTTAACACTGTCACAACAATCGGCCTCAGCTTCACCTCCTCCTCTGTGGCTCAGTGTGGGATTCATTGGATTTACTCCTCATGCGACGCAAACGACATAAACACGCAAATTAATTAGCAAATCCCCAAACACACAAACACACACACACACACACACACACTCACGCGGATGCCAATGAAACTCCTCCGAACTGGAGCAGATTTTCGCAGGAGAAACAGAGGCGGGGGGGAAATACCTATCGGATTGCCCGGTCGCTCGGTCCACGACAGGATGAATGCTTGGCACACACGACTGGTACAGGTTCTTGTGTGTGTGTGTGTGTGTGCGCCTCACACTCTGAGCTTTGTGCCAAGAATGGGCAGAGTCTGTGTGCCAGGCAGAATTTCAATGAGGGAGGAAGGAGGTGGTGACGCTGGGTGAAAAGGAGGGGGAGCTGGAGTTGGCAGAGGAAGTATGCCACACAATAAACGGCAGGATGAAGAATTCCCACAGTTTAAAAAAAATACAAGCGGATGTCTTGTCAAACTCATGTCCCCAGAGACAAACTGTGTCCAGGCATGTGGCAAATACACGAGAAACATCATTACTCTTATTATTATTATTATTATTGTTCTAAAAGCTTGTTTTAGAACGCCTGATTCTGACGTTAAAGCACCAGAGGACAGGATCGCTGCGCTTCCTTTGCTCCCGCGCCCGCTCTGATGTTTCTGTACATCCTCATTATAAGCAGATGCAGAACGTCACGCTCACATGTTCACCGATACGCCGCTACCATATGCATGTGCTCACAGCACAACATGAAAGAGGCTCAGCCACTCATCCTCGTTTATGAAATGGTAATTAAAGGAACGCTCGTCCTGTCGTTTGCTTCACACACACACACATACACAAACACACACACATACACAAACACACACACATACACAAACACACACACTGTGGTGTTAGACTCAGCATGAGAGGTAAGATAAACACGCCAGGCAACATGTCTGATGAAACCATAGTATGACCCAGATAAGGCAGGAGCATAAGGGAGCCATTGTGTCGACGGTCACGGTGTCTAACAATGGCTTTCGACCACTGAGACGAGCGTAGAAGAGCGTAGGAGCGCAGCAAAGTGAAGTCATCACGATTAGATTCAAACTTAAAGGCTTAGTTTAATCCAGACATATTAGTTGTTCAGTACACGCATCCAAAAGAACTGGTTTCTTGTCATAGAGGAGCACATACATCACATCATATTGTCAATTAAGAGGCTGAAAAATACTTGAAACCTCAAAATGCACCGAAAATGATTATCAAAATGTATTAATTGTGTGGACAGAACAAAAGAATGACCTAATAAAATCAATATGGATAAGTTTGCTGCTTTATCTCACTGTCAGACAGACACTTACAACCAGAAGTGTCACTTTATAAACCACTTATTCCTTCACTGCACCAAAGTCCGTAGGGAAAATGTGTGATTTTAGCTCTGAGGAAAACAGGAGCTCCCGCTCTGCTGCTGCCTCGTGTGGGAAGTTTGCATCAAACCCCGAATTCACAAAATAACACATTTGAAGTCACTGACAGAGTCAAGAGTTAATCTCCTTATAATAGCTCAGACATTTGTTTAATACGTCTAAGTCAACAGTCGGCAGCCGTGTTTTCACTGTTAATCACATAAAACATATGTATAGATTAGATATGAAATGTTAAGTCGAGGTTAAAAACTCCTGATACTCCTACTGCCACTAAAGTGCTGATGTGACGTGTCGTTACCATGGTTTCAAATGTTTTCTGATAGCTCAGATGCCAGGCCTGGCGTGTCACAACACGCCCACATGTTATAGCCTTCACTGATGCCACACACGCACACACTGTACACACACACAAACACACACACATACACACACACACACAAAGGAGAAGAGTGTATGCGTGCGAGAGCGCACAGTGGTGAGTGTCGGGGCCTAAAACAGCTGCAGCTTCCTGCGCGAGAGGAGAGAAACTTCCTGTTGCCGCGCTGCAAACTGTGGCCGGTCAAGCAAAGACATCAGCCAATCAGCTCCGTGGAGGCTGAATACAGGAAGTGAGCCCGAGTGACTCTAGGAGGGGAAAAAAAAACAACTCAGAAACATTATGAGGCAACATGATAAGTTCATCTGAGGATAAGAGAGGGGGCGGGGACACAGCACTCTTCCACTTCTGCTTCTCTCTCTCTCTCTCTGTCTGTCTCTCTGTCTGTCTGTCTGCCTCTTTAACTAAGGAAACTCTTGTTTTCTCTGTTTCTCTGCAGCGTCTTCTTTTCTTTCTCAACACTTTCCTCTCTTCACGTGTTGATGTGTTGAAAAGGCTTTTTTCTGTTTTATTTTTTTATGAATACATAGTTGTCACTTCACGCCGCAGCACACAGTGAGGGGAGGCTGACACAGATGAAGTGACTGTCGTTTGCCCACACATTGTGACGGGGTAAAGGGTCTATTTCTTTAAACACGTGGCACGAGGACGCCATCTTACCATCGACCTCTGTTCAGATCGACACACAGCTCTGGCTACAGCTCCAATCCTCGCGGCACACACAACAAATACGATTTAAATTGGCACAAATGACCGCTTCCAGTGATATTTCATATTTCGTCATTCTCCTCAGCGCGACATTAAAAAAGTACACATTTCCTTTGTTTTGTCAAAGCTGGATTAAAATCATCAATATAAAACAACATTGAAGCTGCATTTTCTGCTCTTTTCTTTCCTGATGCTGGATCGGTTTCAAGCCCGCTTCAAGTGTTGGGTGTCATACACATAACAGCGGCCCGTATGTGACGCAGAGTCGGGACAAACTGTCACACCTTGAAATCACACATACAGGCGCACACACACCAACCTGAGAACGACTGTGTATCTACATGATGGAGTCGTGATGGCGGCGGTAAACGGCGTCTAAAACCTCGGAGAGTAAATTCACCCGACGGAACCACCACGGGCTGAAAAGACACACATCCTGAGTGGGTGCAGCATTTCAGCAGCAGCTGAGCTCACACTCACCTGAAGCCAACACTCACTCATTCATTCACTCACTCTCAGGTCAGAAAAGTAAGGCCCACAGACACCTGTTTGGGCGCAGGACGCCACCGACAGACGCAGCGCTTACTGCCCTGTCAGACCCTGCTGCTGGAGAGGAAGGAGAGCAGAGGTCAGGGGAGGACACAGAGAGACGGACGGACGGAGGGAGGGAGGGAGGGAGGGAGGGAGGAAGATGATGGTCAGCAAGGAGTCGAGGAGTCTCTCTGGGCTCGAGAAAAGTTTCTCTCGCTACGGCCATCGAGTCAAAATGGCGGCGAGCGGACTGCGGCGTGGCATCTGACGACGATAAGACACGTTTGAAGGAGGGAAAGGGGGACGAAGAGGAGTGAAGATTAGAGGACGAGTGAGGAAAGATGAGAGGAAAGTGTATATACATACATATATATATGTATATATGTATGTATATGTAAATAAAAACAGAAAAATACCTGGAGCCTGAGCGTGAGAGCGGCGGGCCGGGCAGGACGACCGGAGGAGAAGAGGGCCGCGATGGCGGGAAGAGGGAAAAAGAGAGGAGCGCAGCACACCCTCACAGAGCTACACCCCTTTCCCACAATCCCCTCCTACTGGCGTCTGTCCGTACACAGGGTGACAGAGGGACGTCTGCTCACACACACACTGAAAACACCACAGTGTCAAACACACACACGCAGAGTTGCGTATATGATCAAAGCAGTCAGGTCCAAACGCACACACACACACACACACGTGCGCGCACACACACACACACACACACACACACACAGTTCGCCAGCCTGTGTAGCGCCCTCTGCTCTGCCCTGTGCCGTGTTTGCCTCGGTCCGCCTGCCCACTTTGGCACCACTGCCAAGAGGGAAGGAGAGAGAGGGAGGAGGGGGGGGCGAGAGAAAGAGGAAGGGAGGGCAGAGACAGAAAGAGGAGGAGTCAGAGAGACAGAGTTAAGAAAGACAGAGGGAAAAAGAGAAGTCATGAGCAGTGACAGCGAAAAACAAAAACACTGTCCTGCAGCCACACACTCGTCCGCCATGTTCCCACAAACCAAACTGTTGAACACTGGTCCACAACTTACTTTGTCTTTTCCCGTCCTTGTCCTTCTCCATCCGTCGGGGAACAAAAATACCGGCCCTCGTCAGTGGGAGGGGTCATCTAAAGGAATCAATGAATGGAGATGAAGAAAAGGAAGAAGAGGAGGGAGTATATTTTTTATGTACGTCCCTTTCTTGGCATCTTTCCCAGCTTTCATTTCTCACACAAGCGAGACACTCCGCGCCGCTGACCCCGAGCACCCGTCGCCTGCACACGACCTCAATCGCCAGGAAAAAGAAGATGAAGAAGAAAGAAAACATAAATCCATCTGTTTACAAATGGCCGACGACGTCGCCTCCGCAGCCTACCCACGCGTGGACCAATCAGCGGCGTCTGAGCGTTTGTCCCGGCCAATTGGAGCCCACAAATCTGAGCTGACGTCAATTTTAAAACCGTCGGAGTGTCATTGGAGTCTTTTTCTTTTCCTTTTTTACCGATAACTTTCAAACAAACGGCTGGTTTTTTTTTGGTCCTTTTTGGCGAGTGAAGCAGTTAATTCTGTCCTGCAGCTGCTGCACTACCTGACACACACACACACACACACACACACACACACACACACTGGGAGGGTTGCTCCCTGCTCTCAAACACTCACCGTGGAGACAAAACAGACCACAATAGCTCCAGCTTCTTTACTTTAACTCCACATGAGCCTTTTCCCCGAGATGGGACAATGAACACACACACACAGTCGTACTACACACACGCACACACACACACACACACACACACACACACACATGTGGTGCAAACAATCCGGTTCTTCCATGGAGGCTCACATTCAGCCAGCAGGTCGGACAACCCCTCCGACCTGACGTCACGTCTCCTTTGTTGTTTATGAATTTATTTCTCTCCTCAACTGAACTCTCTGAACCCAAAGTCCTCCTCCCCCTCCTCCCTCCCTCCCTCCTCCCGCCTTACACTTACCCCCTGCCAACAAAGGCAGGCAAATACAGTATGGCTTTGACAAGAAGTAAGAACAGCAGCAGAGACAGGCAGACGCTCACAGAGAGCAAGACAGAGAGAGAGAGAGAGAGAGAGAGAGAGAGAGAGAGAGAGCTGATATGTGTGTCTCACTTTTTCTTCTTCTTTTTTTCCCCTCCATTTTTTGATGGCTTCCCTGTGCGTTCTCTTCCTGCTCGGCTTGTAAAAGTTTCAGCTGCACGGCAAAGACCGGCCTCCTCTGGCAGACGGCCAACTCTCCACCTAACATGAGAGGGAGAGAGAGAGAGAGAGAGAGAGAGAGGGGGAGAGAGAGAGAAGTGCTGTGTACAGTTGTAGAGGGAAATGAACTGTACGTGCAGAGCAGCTACTGTGTTTTTCCTTCCACACAGAGTTAAAGTCAGTGAGAGTGTGTGTGTGTTTTATTTATCAGTGTACACACACACACACACACTCACTGTAAAACACACGTGTGTCGTTGCCAGTCAGCATCTATCGGGCTGTAATTAATCCTTGTTTTCATGATCGATTAGTCGTTTAGTCGTTTGGGCCAGAAAATGTCGATCACTAAATTCCCAATTGTGGAAATGACAATGTTTCTCAAATGTCTTTTTCTGTCCACATGATCATTTATCATTGTGTTAATTCTTGTTTATTATGCAAGTGTCTTATATTTGTCCAATTCAATTTCTATTCCATGTATTTTCATATTCCTCTTACTGAATATTGAATTGCTTATTTTATTCCTATTTTGTATCTATATGTCTATGTCACTATTTTTGTCTCATCTTTATTACTTAATCTTAGGGCTGCAACTAATGGATTATTTTCAAGTACTTGTTTAGTCCTTAAAATGTATAGAACATATAAGAGAAAGTCGATCGGTGTTTACCAAACCTTTACCACATGATGACGTTCTCAAACGCCTTGTTTTGTCAACAAACATTATTAAGTTTTACTGAGTTCTTTGACACATGGAGCAAAGACACCTTTAAAAAAATCCAAACAATTATTAAAACAGTAATTAATTAATTTAGTAATCGATTAATCAAACAACTACTTATTCTATCATCATATCTATTTTCTATTTGTCACACTGCTGGAACCAGTGAATATCAAATCTAATGTCATAATAACATTAAAATATAATGTAAATGTTTTGATTTTTGTTTTTCTGGTGCTTCTGTCCTGAAGACAAAGTCACACTTGTGACAGTGGAATCTGATAAGTGGGTGTGCTTTAGCTCACACCCAGTTCACACTGGGGCATGTACTGATTCTATCACTGCTTCTACACAGGCTACTGCACTGTATATACACAATACACTTCAAATTCCTGTATACATCTTGGATTGTTACACCTGTGCAGTACTGCCTTCAGATGGATCGTTATCTATGTAGATCGGCACCTGGGATGAGGTCTTCTGAGGAAGCCACTTTGAAGGCCTGTTGCCGAGTATAACCTGTTGCAAAACAAAGGTATGGAGAGAAATATTTTAGTAACAAGGTTAAAAAGCATTACACAAGAAAAAGCTAAGGGTTTGAATGGCATCTTTTTGATGTTCTACTAATCGACTATTAGCTTCATGTAATCAAAGATGTTTGAATAAATTAAGTGACCCTTAAAATAAAGGGTTACCAAAACGATTAAGCACATGTTCTTTTTGGATTTTCATACCCTTTTATTTTGAAATGTTCAATTTGAAGAAGACACCATCACTTTCTGATCAAAGACATGTCCATCTGAAAGTGACAATCTCCACTTTAAACCATTTTGGTGAGATACTGTATATACATTATAAAGTACATAAGTGGGGCAGCTGGTTTGAAATATATTAAAAAAACAATTAGCTATAAACCTCAGCTCAAATACTGACCACCTGAGGTCTATGGCAGAAATATTTAAAAATGACCGACAACTAAGCAAAAACTACTCATGACAAGTGGCTCAAACTGATGTAATGACAAGTGTTCAAGCTGATTAAATGAAATGTCAGAGGACCACAGACATATTTTGCTCCATTTTTATGTTGGGCAAAATTTTGAGGGCTTTTTTTCCACAAAATATTGTTATACTTAAGTGCTCCACTACAATATCCATAGTAACTTTACAGCACAACACAAGATCTAAGGAAAGTTGAGAGAATAGCACCAAACCTCCTGGAAGTCAAACCCTGTGTTTGTAATGATGGACAGGTTATACTGGAGGAGAGTAGACAGAAAACTAACAAGCCTGCATACTTTTACATTTAAACACATTAATGCCTTAACATCGGCATAAAATGGCTCTATGGTTATAATGAATAATATTCAATAACGCTGAATAAGACTGACCAAGTGTGACAGAGTCCCCACAAATTTAATACAACTGAACACATCAGTAAACCTGGTTTCAGATCGATCTGGTTTTAGCAGGTGTTGATGAAAGTTTCACAGTCAGAGGACGTGTCCTTGTGTCCTCGTCAATCTGAAACAAAAACAACCAAAACAATTTAAAGAATTAAAGAAAAAGTTAACGTTTGCTCTGACAGAACCATACAGCACCATCACCATCAATAGGTAAACACTGCCACCTAGTGGTCAATAACTTTTTCAGAAGAAATGAACCTGATGGTTTGTATATTTTTACTGTATAAAGGCTGAGAGTTTGTAACAGCTGTGAACTTTATAAATATTCAGACTGAGATCAGCAAATGTAAATGAAACCTTAAATCACCACTCTGATGAACACATGACACATAAATATGATTGTGAACATGGTGACACAATAATCCAGTGCAGATTAATGATCACTTTATTTCTGAACTCGCATGTCCTTTAACACATGCATGTGGTTATTACAGCTGAGCTCCAAAGTGCATCATTATCCATATATACATATATATATATACATACATACATATATATCTCTTCTTTTCCTTTGGGCTGCTCCCTTCAGGGGTCGCCACAGTGAATCAACCTCCTCCATCTCACCCTGTTCTCTGTATCCCCCTCTCTCACACCAACTAACTTCATGTCCTCCTCCACTACATCCATAGACCTTCTCTTTGGTCTTCCTCTAGACCTCCTGCCTGGCAGTTCCAACCCCAGCATCCTTCTACCAATATACTCACTATCCCTCCTCTGTACATGACCAAACCATCTCATTCTGGCCTCTCTGACCTTATCTCCAAAACATCTAACATGTGCTGTTCCTCTGATTGACTCATTCCTGATCCTATCCATCTTCGTCACTCCCAAAGAGAACCTCAACATCTTCATCTCTGCTACCTCCAGCTCTGCTTCCTGTCTTTTCCTCAGTGCCACCGTCTCTAGACCAAACAGCATCGCTGGTCTCACCACTGTCTTGTATATCTTTCCTTTCATTCTGGCTGATACTCTTTTATCCCACATTACCCCTGACACTTTTCTCCACTCATTCCAACCAGCTTGAACATGTTTCTTCACCTCGACAAAATAGCAGCAAGCAACAAACCTATACTACCTGCACCGTCTGCTTTAAAAACTGTCGTATGGCAGCATTTGGGGTTCTATGAGGTCGGTGGGAAGATGGACAAGTGTGTGTAGAAGTCAAATTAAATACTTCGGAAATATACAACCAATATGCGAAACCACATCGCTCGATATCACTCAGAGTTGGAAGAAAAGCGACACGTTCCTGATGGCAGCCAGAGGAGCAGGCAGTGGCCAAACGGATTACTAAATCCATTGCAAAATGTATTACAAAGGACTCTGTCGTAGAGAACGAGGGCTTTCGGGAGATGGCGCATACATAGTGAAGGAGAAAGAATGAGGTGATGGTTCCCCTGCTTTCCAAGTTGGGCAAGCGATACTTCTGTATTCCGGCCACCAGTGTCTCTGCAGAAAAAGTATTCTCTACTGCAGGGGATATTGTGCCTGCCCAACGGAGTACACTCACACTAGAGCATGTTGACCAGCTCCTGTTCTTACACAAGAACTTGCATATTCCATGAGTATCCACCACTTATAAACTGGAAATTAAGCACCTTTACTGTTTACTATGTTGCACTGCCATAGTACACTGCCATGATTATAGCACTATTGTGATATTTTTGTTTACTTAATTTCTACCTCATATTGCACAGTGTTTTTGTATGAGAGCTGAATTCCAAGCCATACTTTTTTGTACTTTTATGTGTAGCATAGAGTATTTGTTTTTGCTGCTTACTACCAATAACAGGAGGATTTTGTGTTTGAAGTCTTATTCTTATAATTTACTAAGAGCAACCTTTTCTTAATGACACAGAAAAGAAAGAATAAAGAATTTATTTTTCATATTGTGTTGAAATGCAAGTTGCATAGAAAGCTTTTTCTCTAATAAATTTTTAGAGAAGGTAATTCATCTGTTGATTGTCTTTAATGATTGTAAGAAGAGTAAGAAGTGATTAGCAAACTCTGAGAAGCAAAGTATTTACATATCTTTTTTAAATCACGCATGGAACTGTACAAATGTAAATTGTTGCATCGAGATGCATCGATAATCGGTTTAGAATCGAATTGTTGACCTCTGAATCGTAATCAAATCGAATCGTATATAATGTGTATATATGTATGTATGTATATATATATATATATATATATATACACATACATATATACAACCTGCTGTACTTTGTTAGATAAAAGACAAATAACATAATTTAAATGCTATGGCTTCCTTTTTATTTCTTTTAAGTATTTCTTAAGATGTATTTTACACCTTTTACAGGGTTAGGGTTAATGTCTAATATTAACCGATGTGTTTAAGTGTTTATTTTATTATAATAATTATTATTTTATATGAAGTTCTTTATTTAGTTAATTTTTTCCTCTTTTTGAAAGTGATGTTGTTTCTTTGTCAATGTTTGTGGAATGTTTTAAATAAAGTTATGGTTAAACAAAATCAGTCACAGTGGAGAGGAGATGTAAGTTTGACGTTACCTTGTTTCTCCACTGACACCAGTCTTCCTCTCTTCTCATCTCTTCTCTTTAATGAGACGATCACAGTCTCGTGTCTATGTCTCATTCTCTGTTTGCAGCAACAATGCAAACCTGCTGCAAAACTGGACTGGATTTCATGGAGGGACTGGACTGGATTCGGTTTGCTGGCGTGAGTAGAACAGAAACTCTGCACAACCAAACAGAAACAAACACCAAATGCACTTAACACTTAAATGTAAGTGTACAATCAAACTTTAACACTTTGATTTTTATCGTATGACATTTAAACTAATATTTAATTAAACATTTTGTTTGACATTAGTATCAAATAAAACCTGAAGTGGAGCTCCACTGAATATTACTGTGATGAGGAAAAAAAACACATGTCAGTATTTTGTAACCAAAGAAAACAAAATGCCTGAAATGTAACCAGACTCAGGGTTCAGGTTGTTGACTCAGGTGTTTCATTTAGTTACATTTGCCATGACGGTTTTCTCCAAACATTTCCTAATCCATGTGGAACAAAATGTGAACAAACCAACAAACGGAATTGAATAAATCTTTGTCAGTGTGTGGGAACCAAAGGAAACAATGTGGCAAAAAAATGAGTCCATGTGTGCAATGGACACATTCTTTAAAAACAGTCTTGGGTTTCTAACTGTGGTGTTATTAAAATAAATCAAATGAAAACTGCCAAGGTTTCAGGTCGGTGACTGTGGCTGTGAGATTGTTTTTCATTTTTTCTGTTGTACAAAAAAGGTTGACCAACTTCCACAAAAACTTCTCTTAAATGCCAGAGGGGGAGCTCTACAAAATGGCTGAGATCTTAAGTAAAATGGCTCAGGTTTGGGTCAGGTGACTGTGTCGTTTGGTTATGTAACATTTTTACAGTGTGCTTTTCAATGTCAAAATGTGTTGTTGTAGAAACACAGTTTAAACACAGATTTACTCCATAATCAAAACCCATCATGGTTTTGATGTCTGGGCAGTGCAAGAGTCCAGATTTCAGGCAGGTGACTGGTGTTGACTGGTGTTGACTAGAATTAACTGGTGTTGACTGGTGTTGACTAGTGTTGACTGTTGACTGGTGTTGACTGGTGTTGACTGACTGGTGTTGACTGGAGTTGACTGACTGGGTGTTGACTGGAGTTGACTGGAGTTGACTTTGACTTGACTGGAGTTGACTGGAGGTGTTGACTGGAGACTGTGTTGACTGTTGACTGGAGTTGACTGACTTGACTTGACTGGTGTTTGAGTTGACTAGTGTTGACTGGAGTTGACTAGTGTTGACTGGAGGAGTGTTGACGCTGACAGGAGTTGACAGGAGTTGACTGGAGACTGGAGTTGACCTTGACTGACTGGTGTTGACTGACTGGTGCTGACTGTGTGACTGGTGTTGACTTGACTGTTGAGTTGACTGAGTTGACTAGTGTTGACTGGTGTTGACTGGAGTTGACTAGTGTTGACTGGTGTTGACTGACTATGACTGACTGTGCTGACTGGTTGACTTGTTGACTGGAGTTGACTGAGTTGACTAGTGACTGTTGACTTGTTGACTGGAGTTGACTGGAGTTGACTGTTGAGTGTGACTGGAGTGTTGTTTGACTGGTTGACTTTGACCTGTTTGAGTGTTGACTGTTGACTGGAGTTGACTAGTTGTTGACTGGTGTTGACTGTGTTGACTGTTGACTGTTGACTGGTTTGACTGTGTTGACTGGTGTTGACTTTGACTGTTGAGTGTGACTGCTGACTGGTGTGACTGGTGTTGACTGTTGACTGTTGACTTGTTGACTGTTGACTTGACTGACGTTGACTGGAGTTGACTGGTGTTGACTGGTGTTGACCGGTGTTGACTGGAGTTGACTGGTGTTGACTGGTGTTATAATATGAAATAAATATGAAATAAATCCAAATACACTCAGGGTTCAGGTTTGTTACATTTGGTTTGGTGGTGTGCTTTGAGGTTGTTTTCCAAAGTCAAATGCGATGTGAAACAAAATGGGTAAAAAAGGTCACTCTAGTCCAAAATCAAGACCCAACATGGCTTTTACCTCCATGCAATGCATAATAAATTTGCAAAGACAAACCAACAAATGGAATTGAATAAATTATTATTATTGTTCTTTAATTGAAGAAAATAAGAATAATCACAGGTTACACTGTAGCCAGGCTGACACAGAGCCACAGCTCCATTGAATCATTTATTCCTTTAACACTGAGCAGTGACCACTTTATGAACTTTTCTGTGAATAAAGTAACATCCATTAGAGAAAAACATTGATCATCTCCTCCCTCATAGTGATACTGACTCATCGTTTAGCACAAGAGCTTTAAAAGCAACAGGTGCACAGTTAGACAGTTTCTCCTCTATAGATCTCCCTGAGTTAACATCATTAGTTTCATCATTCAAACCATCAACCTGTCTAAACTGTTTAAAGATGTGTTTCCTTTAATTAACAACTCTATATTAACTCAAACCAATCTATCCTTATTAACTGGATATGTGTCCCAAACGTTTAAAATAGCAGTTATTAAACCCCTTCTCAAAAAAGCGACCCTTGACCCAGATATTTTAGCTAATTACCGACCTATATCTAATCTTCCCTTTGTTTCTAAAATCTTAGAAAAGGCAGTTGCTAATCAATGATATGAATATTTGCACATTAATGGCCTGTTTGAAGATTTTCAGTCAAGTTTTAGATTAAACCATAGCACAGAAACAGCACTAGTTAAAGTTAGTAACTCAGATAACGGTCTAGTCTCTTTACTTGTCCTGTTAGATCTTAGTGCTGCATTTGACACCATTGATCATAATATTCTACTGCAGAGATTGGAGCAGACTCTTGGTATCACAGGTGCTGCCCTCTGCTGTTGAAGTTCCACAAGGCTCAGTGCTTGGGCCTATACTTTTTACCTACACTTTCATTGTTATGCAAATGACACACAGTTATATTTATCAATGAGAACGGATGAAATAAATTAGGTTTTTCAACTCATGGAATGTCTCAGAGACATTAAGTCCGGGATGACGTGTAATTTTCTACTTTTAAACTTTTAAAACTGAGGTCATTATACTCGGCTCTAAACACCTCAGAGAAAAACTTTCTGATCACATTATCACTTTAGATGACATCACCATGGCTTCCAGTTCTACTGTGAGGAAACATGGAGTTATTTTTGACTCACAATTAACTTTAACTTAATTTCTGCCACATAAAAACTACTAAATACAACAGAGAGGATCTTAACAGAATATTTTTGTTGAGATCTTGTTTTTTTATTAACGTTTATCTACATAAATATAGGTACTACACTCAATTAATTTCTGCCACATAAAAACTACAACTATAGAACAGATAATAATTATTTGCGATAATATTGTGACTCACAATTCAATTGGACTGTATTGCATTATTTGGTAAAAGAGAAAAAAGGGGGGGGCAGAAGAAAGGTTACACTTACGTCAACCGACAATAACCTCCACCTTCAAACTTTCACCAACTAAATAACTATCAAACTTAACTAAAACTATGATCGCGTCAACGCCAAACGCAGAATAATCACGTAATGTGCCAAGTTAGCAGTGAGCTAGCAGCGAAACAAACACCTGTGTTAGTGTATCTCGGTAATTTGCTATCAGGCTACTTAGCAGGCTAATTTAGCTTAAAAAACAAAACAGTTAACAGCCACAGCGGGGAGAAAAGATAATATAAAGTGACAAAAATTAGTATTTATATAATATTATATAGATATATATATATATATATATATGTACATATGCACCTTGCTCTTCACCTCCACGGCACTCAGTGAACGGTTGCTCGGCACTCGCTGGTTCATGGTTCGCTAACAGCGGGACCGCCGACGAAGCTCTGCCGCCGGAGCACTCACTGCCGCCGCCGGAGCGCTCACTGCCGCTGAGTATCCAAACACCGAGAGTGTAAAGTCCACTTATTTCCTCCTGTCCCGCGATGACTTCTTCTTCTTCTCCGCCCCCCAAAACACTGTGACAGCGGCTTGAGCTCAGCCTGTAAACTTCTCTGCTCTCATTGTGACCGACGACAGATCCGACCGATCAGTAACAGTCTCCGGTTAAACTGTGACAACCACTCTACCCCCGTGTGTGTGTGTGTGTGTGCGGTGGGGCGACACCAGACTTCAAAATAAAAGACGCAGCTTCTTCCTCTCCCACCTCCTCCTACCATTTCAAAATGTATTTTTTTTCATATACAACTTCCAGTCCTGTCAGAAAAGGCTGTGACCTCAACATCGGGACAGGTGCGTTTTAAAGGAATTTGTGGGCCCCAAGGAATAAGGGTCCTGGGGAACCCAAAGTTAACCGATGGGTAACAGCTCTTCAACTTATAGCATATATATAGATATGTGTTTGTTCAGAATGTTTCTGAAACATAACAAAGATGACAAGATGATGGACGGATGAAACGGTAAATAACAAATCTCCCTCACCCACCATCGCCAAAAATATCCTGATGTAGTATATTTTCCTTTCATTAACGTGTGACTGATATCTGAGAACATACTCAGGAGAAACACACTACAATGACTGCACCGTTTTTTCCTATTGTATGGCGACATCTTCTGGTTAAAGACATGTAGGACTGCTGCCGCAGGCCTCCTGCCCTGAGCATGCACGAACATAGACTACAATGTGTTTTGACAGCAAAGTTATTACTACTCTATGTCCTTCTAAAATGTAAAAAGAAAAGCTCTAATTCATTAGAACCATTAAAATGAATGTTCCTGAGAATCAATCCACTGGATTTATTTCCATTTAAAGGGAGTTTATTTATTCAACTGATTTTTATACTACAAAAATTTGCTCTTTGCCAGTCAGTCAAAAACAAGTAAATAAATAAATAGCACAATTGCTTTGCTATAACGTATAATTGCTTTAAATAAAAAAGTATTCACAGTAATCACAGTCTACCTCACGATATGATATGTGATACATGGTCCATCATACCAATAATATTGAGATATATAACGATTCTGTGAGTATAAATACACTGCAAGACAATCATTTAACGACACATCACAATATCTGTCTCTTTTCAGACAAAACGTTAGTGTGAAAAGTTAAAAGTGCAGGATTTCTATTGTTATTCACAGCATAAAGAACAAAGTGCATAAAGTCTATGTATTAAACGTGGACGGGATTATCCCGCTGTAAACTCTCTATTCTTCCGCCAGGTAACTTTCACCCAAGTTTCCCTCGTTCATTTAGGCATGCCGCTGGTGAGGAGACATAAATATCACTATTTGCCCCGGCGTATCAATTATCGTATCATATATATCACTAATCAATATTTTTGACCCACCCCTTGTATGTAATTTCAGCGAAGGTCTTGCTTTACAAAGGCAACCATGTTGCACCACTCTGCTGAAGCAGACGTTTACTACACAAACAAAGAAGAATGACATTCCTTGTGGTAAATAAAGACTGTTGTAGTTCCCTGACACCTTGACGAAAGGGAGCGGTGACTGTGTCTTCAGTCGGTCACTTAGGGGCTTTAACACTTCCCGTTCACTTTGACTGAAGCAGCTCCAAGCATGGAGCTAACTGTAATGTGGGTCCATTGCTTTGCATCGCTTCCAAACTTTCCAAGTGGCAGCAAATCAAAACGTGTTATGCAAATATACAAATACAGGCACTACCCACTCAAATCACATTCATCGGTTTAGCTCAAACAGAGCTCTCACACACGGTTGTTCTCCCCGTTGCTGATGCTTCATGTCAGACAAAGAGCACCTGACAATGCAGGACATGGCAGAAATCAGACCCGCCCTCCGTCAAACGTAAAAGCATTGTGTAGTTGTGAGTGCACGGTAAGTGTGGCCAGCTTAAAAGCAAAGGTAACAAGTGGGTATGAAAGTGCTGATAATAACATCTTGCATAACCTTGAGTCAGTTTTAGTGTCCCTTCAGTGGGAGACATCCAAGGTTGGTAAATTGATGGGTGCGTCGCAAGTCATAACCGAGCGTCCAGTAAACAACGTCCTGGTGAAGTGGAATCCCTCTCAAAAGACCAACAGTATCCATGACAACAACGCCCTGTCCCCTGGACCCCCTATAATTAGCCTACCACAAAACTACAAAGGGAATCTGTTGTTTACATGTGTGTTATTATATCTTTGAAGCTTCCAGATTGTGTATATATACGCAGTAATAATACACGCAACAAAAATATACTGTCAACGCACATTTTAATTTTCACTCACATTTTTAAAGAATTCTTCATCATCTAAAGAGTCCAAGATATTGGTGGTTTAGTGTCGCCATCTGTAATGGTGCATCACTTCTTCCTGGATTCTCAGTCTTCTCTTTGATGCTCCAGAAACTTGACTAGCACACAGATTATGTCCAAGCATCAGTCTCTTCATCATTTGATGAGTCATCCAAGTGGATGATCCAGAAACATGACAAAAGGCAGGTGAAGTCGCAGCATCAGAGTCATCACCGAAGCCAACTATGGGTGGCGGTTTCTATTTGGTGGAAGCAAATGATCTGATGAGATCCAAGGAACCAACCAAGGAACACCCACAATGCTCATTGTGACTAGCAGAGTCAGGTATGCTGAGGTGATCCAGGAACATCTCAACAGCAGTCATCACCTCAAATAACTGTGGATGGTGGTTCATCATCATCTGATGAGTCATCACATCAATTAAAGGGTGCATTTTTCTTGAACAACTACGATGAAAACCTGTCAAATGCTTTGAATTTCTTCAACAGCTGTGATTATGCTGCGTTTACTTCATCATTGCTGATTTTGGTCCCAATTTAAGAACCATAACTAAAAAGCAGGTGAATCTGAAGATTCATCCAAGATGTTGGTGGATGCTCCAGAAACACGACTTGCAGAGTCAGGTATGCTGAAGTGCTCCAGAAATGTCCCAACAGCAGTCATTACTTAAGTCAACCGTGGGTGATGGTTCTTCGTGATCTGATGAGTCATCCCTTTAATTCGAGGTTGCACCTTTCTTGAAGAGCCATGATGGGAACCTTTCAAATCCTCTTGAACAGCTGTGACAGGAATCATTGCAAATGTTGTTACTAATATAAGAATACCACGAGCAAAGGCAGGTGAAGTCTTATCAGTTTCTTTATCATCTGATGGGTCATCCGAGCTATTTCTGGATGCTCCAGAAATCTTGGAATCAGTTTCTTCATCATCTGATCCAATTGAAATGAAAACTCAGCATCAGTTCCCTCATCATCTAATGAGTCGTTCAAGCTTTTATTGAGTTCTCTAGAACCGCGACTAGCAAAGTCAGGTACACTGAGGTGCTCCAGAAACATCACAACAGCAGTCATCACCCGAGATATCTGTGGGTGGTGGTTCTTCATGATCTGATGAGTCATCCCATCAATTAGAGTTTGCACTTGCTTGAAGGGCCGTGATGGGGGACCTACCTCTTCTTGAACTTCTTGAACAGCTGTGATAGGAATCTGCGAATCCTTTTTGAAGACTTTACCTTGGTTACTTCTTCATTGCTAATTTTGTTACTAATATAAGAATAATCGCTAGCAAAGGCAGGTGAAGTCTCATCAGTTTCTTTATCATCTGATGGTTCATCCGAGCTATTTCTGGATGCTCTAGAAATCTCAGCATTTGAATCTTCATCATCTGACAAGTCATCTAAACTTTTCGTGGTTGCTCCAGACATCTCAGAATCAGTTTCTTCATCATCTGATGAGTCGCCGCAGCTGTTTGCAGACGCTCCAGAGACATGACCATCTGAGTGAGATGAAAACTCATCATCCTCATCATCTAATGAGTCGTCCGAGCTTTTATTGGCTGCTCTAGAATTACGGCCAGCAGATTCAGGTGATGACTCAGCAACCATGTTATTTAAGCTACCTGTGGGCGGTAGTTTCTCACTGGTGGAAACGACAGTTAAATTGTGAGGAATGAAATCGCTAGGAAAATGTTTCATCGTTATAAAAGGATGTCGTAGAGCTTTGTTTGGAGTGATTCTTTTCCCTGGATCTACTTGCAGCATATTTCTGAGGAGGCTAACAAAGGCCTCTGTGTCCTCATGCCCAGTTGCATCCGGGCGAGCCATCACAATGTCGTTGAAACTGATAAACCGTTTCGCCGAGGAGTAACGATATGGTGGGTGACTCCCGTAGGAAAAGCAGTTAACTGACTGGAACGAACAGACGCAGTCTGTTTTCAGTTCCAGTTCGGTCCCCGATTCTGCAAAGTACCTCTTGGTATGAATTCCAAAAAACAACATTCGATCATCGGGTTGACCATTCAACAGCACAACATCTTCCATTTTCGCTAATTCACATTCTCCTGAATACAAGTCGGCCTCAATGTACATTCGGGCCATCAGGCAGCCAAGCGCCCACATGTCCACGGCCTCATTTAGACGCAGGCCCAGCAGGATTTCAGGGGCTCTGTACTCGAGGCGATACAAAGAATCGCCACGACTCATTTCGGAGACATTCCGAGCCAGACCAAATTCTACGAGCTTCACCTTAAAGGGCTCTAAACTCAACATGATGTTTTCTAGCCTGATGTCGGCGTGGACCATTCTTATGAGCTTGAGAGCGTTCAGCGCCACCAGCATCTGTTGTGTGATCACTTGAATCTCAGACAGAGACAGTGGCCTGTTGAATTTCTTGATTAAATCATCAAGAGCCACATCCAGATTTTCAAATTCCAGAAAAATATTTCCATCAAGCTTAAAACGCCTCTTAATTTTGATCAAGTTGTTCTCCTCTTGGACAAGTTCCCTGAGTTGTTTGTGTATGTACACCTCTCTTTTAGCGAAGTTGGCAAAACACTTTGGTATGGCCTTCAAGGCCACCAGATGTTTGGTGTTTGATCTCATGCACTGTAACATGATTCCGTAAGTGCTGTACCCCAGGAGCTTCTGTACTTCATACCCAGATGATTGTAAAAGTGGTTTAGTGGCCTCCAGCCACTCGGTAAAATTTGTAATTTCACTCATTTTGAACTTGTGATGGCTCTCGTTCTCCTTCTTCTCCTCATGGGGTGCAACGCTGCCCCCCTCAGAGCATGTCCTCTTCTTCTACTCCTGTTCTGTCACGCTGTTCCCTCATGGGGTTTTATTCTATGCTTTGAAGGCTTTTATCTTTTACAGTGGTGATGTCACCACTGCTTTTGTTTTTGGCAATCTAATGCAGAGCCCGCATCAAACGCGAACTGCACTACACCGAGCCTGCAGGAAACTGTTACAAGTGACTCAGCATCAAGTTCAGTGAGATGTTTGTCACTGTTCCGCACACACTGGTGCCTTCAGTAAGTCACCTGCCAAGTTTTTCAGCCGGTGGAAGCGTTTTGCGATTCACAGACAGTGACATGGATGAATGAATATCTTTACTTTGGTTACATAAAAGTTCAATATAAAGCGAGATCTTTTAACTCAAACATGTTGGAAAAACCCAGAAAATCAGAAATGTAGAGAAAATGAATTTGCATTGTAAGCTGTAATTATTTTACATTTCAAATGTGTTTGAACCCAAAAAGAAGCCGGTTTGTCATCAATTATAATTTCCTTCTCTTAGTTAAGTTAATAAGACATCTATGATATCACATTATACCTCAAAGGAATTTAAAAACAATGCTTTGATGTTTTGAACTAATGAGTCACGAGCAGGCTGCACACTGTGTGGTGTAATGCTGCCCTCTCCACAGTGGGACCAACCCTAACCCAGCTTCTCCCTTCAAGGAACACCACAGTGCATCATCTGTCCTCTTCTGTCCTCATGTCCCCCCTCACAACGTGTCTTTTCTGTGGTTTTCCCTCTTCTCCTCCTGCCTGGCAGCTGCACCCAGTCTCAGTTCATTCAAAAATAACCAGGTCCAACTGGAGAAGAAAACAACAGTGAACCCAGTTTAAAATCCCTCAGTGGATTTTCAGGACTCCACTTCCACACTTTCCTCTCCCTTCACCTTCTCTCCTGGTCACATTTTTCTCTTCGCCTTCACCATATTGTTTCCATGAATCTTTTTTTTTTTTTTCCTTCAGCGAGTGTGTGAACCACTCTGACTGCAGGAGGCGCTAGTAATGAGATAAGTCTGCAACCGTCTCTGTCTCCCCCTCCCTCTCAGCCCCCCCTACACTCCCATCAGCCAACACTGCAGAAGAGGCCTCTTGTCTCCCTCACAGTCTGCAAGGCCTGTCTTTACCCCCCCTCCCCCGTCTTTCTTTCTCTCTCTCTGAGCCGCGGTTACTGTCCCGGCCTGTTCTCCATGACCCTTAAAGCCACGCACGTTTCCTACAGGGGGCGCTTGTCAAGAGACAACATTATTTTCCTCCCTCAACGTGGTGCCTTCTTCTCTTTCTTTCTTCCTTCCTCACAGCACCCCCCCCCACCCTTCAGTGTAGTGTGCCTCACCCTCCTCTTCCCCCCTCACCTCACCGCGGTCAGGGGTGAAGGTCAGGTGAGGGCAAACTGACCTGTGACCAGTTCAGCCAATGAGTTTCCTGCCTGTAAAAGTACAAAGGTGGATTTGTCTCTTTGTGTCTGACAACACACACACACACACACACACACACTGGGGCCTCACCATTCCCCTCCTCCAGCTGCAGGGGGCGCCATCTTCTGTACCACCACCACTGCTGTCACAAGCCCTCCCCTCCCCTCCTCTCCCTCATCTCTCTCTCACCCTCTCCCCTCCCCTCGACTTTCCCTTCCTCCTCCCTGTCCCTTCCCTGACTCCCCCCCTACCGTTTTGTCTCCCTCCCTCTCTCCTCCCCCCTTTGAAAGGCAGTTGGGCGCTCCTTCTGCACACAGCACTGCAGATGAGGCCTTCGCCTCCCCCACAGTCTGCCAGGCCTCTCTCCCTCTCTCCTTCAGCCTCCCCCACCACTCCTTCCCTCTCCTCCCTCCTCTCCTTCGCTCACAACAGCATAGCAACACTGACTCGCCAGCCAAAGAGAGTCTTACCCTCTCTCTCTCTCTCTCCCTCTGTCTCTCTATTGCACCGGGGTAATTTCCCTCCATTTTAGATTCCTCATTACCGGACGGCAAAGAGTGCGATCTTAATGAAACACTACTTAACGTTGGCTTTGACCTCACTCTGTCTGGGGTTGGAAGACGAGCGCGACTCAGATATGATTGATCCCTTTTACTCTGGGAGCTTCCATTTAACAGCGCACCTCAGCAAAGGGTTAATAATGTAGTGTTCTATTTCCACCCAAGGCTTTTCCCTCATCTAACCACAGGTAACATGCAGACAGGAGCCA
The DNA here is from genome assembly GCF_019176455.1 of Solea senegalensis. Lineage (NCBI taxonomy): Eukaryota > Metazoa > Chordata > Actinopteri > Pleuronectiformes > Soleidae > Solea > Solea senegalensis. The sequence continues at coordinate 25,616,988 of NC_058031.1, forward strand.
TTTGGTGTCTAAAGACCTGAACACAAAGGAACACAGCGAGCTCTACGACAAAGCACCATCGTGTTTTGCGTTTCATGGGAAAAAGGGCGACGACGCTCTCATTTAAAGCCACTTTTCATAAAAGAGGAATCTTCACAATTGCTGCCTCTGATGGGGTTTTTATCTCACAGCGACACCAGAGATTCACCGCCGCCTAATGCCACTCTCGTCTCACACAGACGGCTCGACTGGCGCGGCCAACTTATTTTTGGTTACCAAGCAATGTCGCATACTCCTGGAACTATTTTTGTCCACGCACAGAAGACACAACTCCCGCGTTAACTCGTCTCCAGCTTCATATGTGACGAGTCAATCAAGGTGTTGGGATAAAAAAGGGATGTAAAAAAAGGGAACACCATTCATCCATCCATCCATCATCTACCGCTTCATCCTCCACATGAGGGTCGCCAATCTCAGCTGACATAGGGCGATAGGCGGGGTACACAGTCCATCACAGGGCCACATATAGAGACAAACAACCATTCACTCTCACATTCTCACCTATGGACAATTGAGAGTGTCCAATTTACCTCATCCCCGTTTTGCATGTTTTTGGACTGTGGGAGGAAGCCGGAGAACCCGGAGAAAACCCACACACACACACACACAGGGAAAACATGGAGACTCCACACAGAAAGGCCTTTGTTCCAACCGGGACTCGAACCCGGGTCTTCGTGCAAAGGCAACAAGTGCTAACCACTACACCAACCGTGTGGCCCCTATCATGTCAAGTCACTCTATGTTGCTGTATACTGTATAATGTAAAAACTGAAGTTTGCGATCCACTCCGAAAGATCCTGGCGATGCAGGCGCTGCCGGTCACTGCCGGTCAACTGCTGCTTTGTTTGGTTAGTTTGTGTCTCTGTGGCAAATCCTAACAAACCATTTCATACACCACAGTCACAAAATGACAAAATAAACTTAATGTTGAGAGGCAACAGTGCAGCAAGAGCTCCAGTGAGCAGTGATGTAAAATCACTGATTTTCTCTGTGGAACAAAAGGAGTCCAACATATTAAGACATCGTTGACTTTAGCAGGTGTAGATTTTATGATATTAGTCTTTTGTAAAGGGGCTAAAACCTGTTGCTGCTGCTAGCAGCCGCAGTATCAGTGACAGCGAGGGCTTGACCTGCACGCAGGAATTATGGAATTAGCTTTGTGTCAATATTTTTCAAACAACACATTTCACAAAGCAAATAAAGTATCAACTTAATCATTAAAACAAAAAATTGGATTTCATTGTTTGAAAATACACTTGTCCTTTGCTCCATGGTTTTTTGTTTGTGGGCGGGGCTTAGGAAGCCTGCTGATTGGCGTAAGTAGGCACAGGATTGGAGTGTGGAACTCGTTCCCCAAGTCTTCCCCGTCAACATCCGCCAGAACAATTCTAGGTCTCTAACGTTTGACTGTAAACGTCAGATACTTACAATTATTTTGTCAGATGTCGACGGGGACCGAGTTCCAGATGGACGGCGACTCCAAGCCCGTGTCTCTGTCACGCCAAAACTCAGCAGCCAATCAGCAGGCCGCTTCCTAAGGCCCGCCCACAAACAAAAAAACAGGGAGCACAGAGGATGAGTGTATTTTCAAAATATAAAAAACAATATTTTTGAATCGATATTTTAATTGCTTCTTAAAAAGTAGCAAAGTCGCTTAAAAGAAGTTGGATTTTAAAGGGAAAACAAGTGTCAGACGTCACCCTCGGTTGTGTGAGAAGCACAATTACAGCACTTTATTGTTCATAATAAATGCGTAAAGTGAAAGAAATTTAAACGTAGAAACAAAATACACACAATTCAGAGAACACATACTAACAAACAACTCAAAATTTTGCTTTTCACTTTTTCCGGACGCCGTTTTTTTACGGTGCTTGTTGTCCGCTCGAGGGGAACAAGATAAAACGGCCAAAATAGGAAAAAAAAAAAAAAGTTCAGTACAGTCAAGTGATGAAATGCTCCTTTATAAGCGCTTTGTCAGAGCCACTCGTCTTCTCCACAGAGCATTCAATTTAAAAAATATAAAAAATACAACCAAAACAACCAAACAAATCATTTCTGCTTTTCAATTTTATATAGATATATTATTTTGCAAAAAAAAAAGAGAGGGTTTTTTTTATTAAAAAAAAACAAAAAAAAAACATACATGAAAATACCAGCCACCAAATGCAACACCTATCATTAAGCATATCAATATAGAACATATGAGGGCTACCTTACACACAGGTAATAGCAAATATTCAATGGTTACATGTACGGCAACGTGTGTCCAAACATGTCTAAAAGACTGTACAAAATTTACACAACCTATTCTCGGTAGAACTACATACGTAAAACAGTGGATTATTGAGGTCGGGGCCTCGCGACCGCTCGTCGTTTGAAGCCGACGCTCGAGTCGACGCCGTCTCCAAACCTCGTAATAAAGTTCATAGAAAAGAAAAGTTCTATTTGTTTGGTGTAACTTGTTGTCGTCTTTGCTCCCGACTCAGGGGAGAAACTTTGTTCTTTACATCAGCCGCAGCTGCTCGACGATGAGCCCAGCCTTTGAATGTCAGTGAATGGCTTGTATTTTTTTCTTTTCCAATAAGAGTTCTCTCCTCACCGTTGCCAGGGTAACAAAGCAGCGTCCTTCAGCTTAGACGAGGCAGATTTGTTGGCGGGAATCAAACCTGACGATCACATCCGTTCCTGAGCGATCACATCACGTCGCCGCCCTGCATTCAAACACGAGTCTGTTTACGAGAACTACATGAGGTCTTTTGTTAAAGCTTCTGTTGTTGCTCGGTCGTTGTGAACCGGACACAATTTGAACAACTTTGCTTGTTTTAAAACAGACTTAAGACAGTCGAGCAAAACTATCAGACCTGACGGAGGGAGGGAGCGTTTGTGTGATACAGCGGCGCAGGGGCGGGGACATTGCTAGTGCGATGCTACTGTTGCCTTTGTGTCCTTCCTGTGGAGAAACAGGAGATTTAGGCCGTCTCTTTTGCATTGTTTCAAGGAAGGTCTTCATACACAAGAACCCTCCCTTAAATGCTGTAGTTTCAATGCCCGGCCTCTATGTGGCGCTGTAACGCTGCCATAACAATATACACCAAAGACGTGGAGCATAAACCGTAAAGCTTGCACGTTCGTTGTGTACAAACTCCAAACACAAGAGGAGGAGATGATCTCTAGTGGGGTGAAGCGTAAGAGCATAATCGTTTTCCCAAAAGTTGTGTATTGGTTGTACACACAAAAAACGCAAGGGTCTCTTTATTTAAATGGGACCCGTATTAGAAAAATGACACAAAACGCTGGATCCATGTGGATTAAAAAAGCCGATACCATGCAAAACTTGCGTGGATTCACTTAAACTCAAAACTCTGAACTCATTTGACAATGGTTTGAATTGAGCCGACATCGGTTTATATTAAAAAAGTTTTTTTAGTTTTTTTTTTTAGTAATGTTCGTGTGTCACGAGGAGCCGAGTGAATTAAAGCCCTAATCGCGCTGCCGCAGCATGAAATAAGACGACTAATGACTGGCAAATCCAATCATGTGACGCTCAGTGTTAATACTGCGGCTACAAAGAAGTTTGCGGTCTTCAGTCGAGGAGGCGGTCTCTAATCCACCCTCAGGGCAGATTGCGTTCATGCAGGAATGTGGACAGATTGGCAGCGTCCACATGTGACCGGATCACTCAGGACGGATGTTAAAACCAGGTCTGAAGGGAGAGCAGTCAGACTTTCTGCTTCCCCAGCTGAGCCCCGTCTCTCCCACCTCTGGCAGACGATGGTACAAACTTGGGAATAATGATGGGCAGCGTGTCTCGTCCTTTAGCAGCTGGTCTTCCTGAGCCCTCTGAGGGCCTGAGGCCATTCTCTACATGTGCTCCTTCATACTCCTCCTCCTCCTCCTCGTCATCATCGTCGTCGTCGTCGTCATCATCCTCATCATCATCGTCGTCGTCCTCCTCGTCGTCGTCTGACATATCATCTAGATCTGAAATAACCCTGGCCTCTATCCTCTGCTCCACTTTCTCCTTAGCTCCAGCAAGCTGATCGTTACCATGGCGATGTACCTCTCCCTCTCGTCCCTCGTCGTCTCTCCGCTCCTCTTCCTCATCACTGTCAGAGTCAATAGCAATGGGCTCAGAGAGGTCCAGAGGCATTTTCTGTGCTGAGGTGCGGTTGATTGTCTTGGCTTGGTCTGTGCTGGCACTGTTGGTTTTAAGGGCAAAACCTCCCACAGTCACCGTCGGCTCTTCCTCTGGTGGTGGTGCCGCGCCACCGTTAGCAGCTACAAACTCCCGGTGTCTCTGCAGAGCCTGCTCCGACACGCCCATGCGCGTCCTGGACGTCCGCCTCTTGCCGCATCTGCCCTCGCTCACCGGCTCATCGTGGGGAGCGAGCGCCAGCTCGTGGCTCACTTTCTGGACCTCGTGCATGCTGAAGCCGAGCAACACGTTGGGGTTCTGGCTTTCACACTCCTGCGTGCATTTCCTCCTCGTGTTGACAAAGTGGCTGGAGATGTCGGACTTCCACAGCCACAGATTGGCTGCCAGCTTCTCCACCTCCCGCTGCGTGGGATACGGCGCTTCGTTGAAATATTGCGTCAGGAACGCCTTCCTGGTCTCGTACGCCTCATTTTCAAGTCCTTTGGGTTCAAGAGCCAGAACTACGGGATCGTCGGGATTTTCTACAAATGATCCGTTGACGTCCCGCGGGTGGGCCCTCTCCCCGGGGGGCCCCGGCCTCCTTCGCTTTGGTTCACTCGTGTCTGAGTTATTAAAGCCGGCCCGTTTCAGGGCGCTGCTCTGGGCCTGGGTGACGCGGGCAGACTGAGCTACCCGGCTGTCCTGACCATTCTGCGTTTTTCCCACCCCTCGACAGTGCACCAGGTGTAGAGTGATGGTGGAGGCAGTCATGTTGCTAGTATAAACCCCCAAGCAGTGAATACACTTGTACGTCAGTTTCTTTTCTACAGGATGGACCGTCTGAATCACCTGGTGCCTCTCTCTAAGGTGGTGGGCCAGCGAGTCAGAGATTGGACCCTTGAGGATGGAGAAGCAAAGAGGACAAAGCGTCTTGCCCACATCCCTTTTGTAGGGCACCGATGTCTGTGGGGAACTCTTTGTTGGCACATTGTCAGCAGCCACTGGAGGTGCTTTGGGCGGGTGCTGAGGCATTAGCCTCTTGCTTGATAATAGAGAGGCGGACAAGGCTGATGACAAAGAGCTGCCGCTGCTGTTGTTCTGAGCATGAAACGCCACCGACTCCTGCGGCGCGTCCTTCATGTTGTAGGTAGTGACGATCAACTGAACGTTCTTGGGATTACCCTGTTGCAATGTGAGGTCAAAGGTTAGAGGAGAGTCTGTGCGCGGGCCTACGCTCTCGTCTGGATGCGACAGCCGCATGTGTGCCACCATCTTCTCGACGTCGTTGAAGGTCGCCCGGCAGTGCGGGCAAGACAGGCCGTGGATCAACATGTGGTTCAAGAGTGTGTCGCTGGGGAGATAGCGGTTGCAGTAGAGACACTTGCTGGTGAAGTTGTGGATCTTCATGATGTAGTTGGCGACGGCGGGCACCTTCTCCGCTTTGTGCTCTTTCTCAAAATGAGAACTGTACACGTTCTCGGGGAAAAGCTCGTTGCAGATGGTGCAGATTTTCCACTTCTGCGTGTAAGACGCGCCGAGGACCGAGGACCCGCCTTTTTTGGCCGTGAGCGATGCTACAGTGGTAGCTGCCGCCTGGACGCGTGAACCCAGAGGGTTGGACTTGAGCGAGGAAGAGGCACTCAACACGAGCGGACTCCGCAGGCCGCTGCCTGAAAGAAGCTGCTTTGCTGCATGCGACTGCTGGGGCACAGAAACCTGAGCGTTCCCCGGTAAACTAACCCTCACCTGCTGGCCGCCGACAGAGAACGCCTGGGTGTTTCCTGCCTTTAATCCCAACGCTTCGTGTTTCAACCCAGCGAGAAGGCTCTGAGCACTGAAGCCGGTCTTTGACGCCATAACAACCCGACTCAGGTGATGTGAACTGGGAGACCTGGTCGTGGCCATGACTGCACCTTTAGGGCCCATCCCGATGATGGTCCTGTCTCCTAGAGTTTTAGGGGGCACCATGAGAATGGGTTTGGGACGTGGGACAATCACACTGGTGTGCCCGATCATAGCGGTCACCTGGTAGCCGATCCGCTCGTGGTCCTCGATGACGTGTTGAACGAGTGCCTCGTAGGTCCTCGGAACAAACAGACACTTCTTGCAGTGGATCTGGTTACTGTTCACATTGTTCGAGTTATTACTCTCTGTGCCGCCATTTTGTGCGTTTGCCTTGTCCCCCGGTTTCACAATATAGGGCTGGGCAACTTGCTGGAAGTGTTCCCGGTAGATGTGCTTTCGCACCACATTGTACAAAGGGTCCCTGTAGGTGCACTTCTTGCAGTAATACACAGCCTGTTCCACGCTGTCCCCGCTCCTCTTCAACAACCCGTCCTTCACCATGACACCGCCAGCGCCTGCTGCCATCCCACCGGGGCCGTGCCGCACCGTGTTGTTGGGCATGTGGAAGAGTTTGATGTGCGTTTCCAGGGTCTTTTTGTTGCCATTGTAAGTGCAGTAGGGGCAGTTGAGCAGGATTTTGTTCTCGAAGTCCTCGCTGTGGACGTTGCGGAAGTGGCTCTTGTATGCGGAGAAGTACTTGGATGAGAAGAGGCAGCCGGAGCAGCAGAAAGGCTTTGATCTGTAATCCTGGAGACAGAAACAGGGGGGGAGGATATTAATGATTTAGCTCAGTCTGAGAGAATTAAAGCCATTTAATCATAGTTGCACAAATACTTTTTAACAGCAGATTGTGGTCCCATTTAAACCTGGTATCAACATCTGTCCTGGAAATCAGATCACAAGCACTGACACCAGAAACACTCAGCGCCAACTAGGGCTGTCACGTTTTGTTCGGAATTTAATTCAAATTTTTACAGATTTATTCAGAATGTGGGATTAAATGTTGGCGCCGTGTTCTGATCCGTGGGTAATAATGTAAAAAAAAAAAGAAAGAGCCACACTCAAACCCAATCAAGGTGACGGATCTGTGTTTCCATCAAATAATAATATCAGAAACTCAGCTGTTTGCTTTGACAAACGGTGACTGTAACATTATTACATTTTAAATAAAGAATGGAAAGTCGGGAGCGCTCGGAGCAGAGCGTTTATTTCATCGCACTCTCCTGACTGACTGCTGTACGCCATTAATATAATAACATAACACGAGCAGCACTGTTAATAATGTAGCAGTTACTGAAATTGTTCATAAAGTTAAGAAAACTGACGTTTGTGCAGTAACGGTGACGGCGGTGGGGGTTCAAGACCGAACCGTTAACTTTCAGTTTCAAGCTGGAAAAGTGGTCAAAATGGTCATAAATAATCCTGAGAGATCATACACTTTAATGAGCTACGTCTTTTGTTAAATGGCTTAACTCCGTATTTTCAGTATTTCTGTTTTCAGTTTTAGTGAGAATCTGCAAAAGGTCTGTCACCGCTCAACCTTTACGCGCATGCTCCACGACGTCTTTTCTATTTGTGGTGGGATTATAACGGCAGATACAGGCCTGGCACACGTACTCTAAAGCTTAGAGTCATTTTGGGGGTTTCGTGTATTTGTTGAAATGAAAGAACAAAAAAAGACAAAAGATTGTATGTGGGAACGTTGGGTTTCCGTGTGGTGCAGTGGGTCAGAGGACGCCCGCTGAGTCCTGGCGACACGTCACCTTCAACACATGAGGTCAGGATGGATGTTAATACCAAAGTGTGTGTGTGTGTGTGTGTGTGTTAGAGAGAAACACACACCTGGACTTTGGTATGCGACGGTTCCCACATGCACACATCGTCCCAGGTCGTGTGCTTGATATACACCTCTGGAGGAGTGAAGTCTTTGTAGTCCTAAACAACAACAACAACAACAACAAAATACAAAAGATTCATATCTATACAGCTGCATGAGACACAGTTACAGACCTTTCTTGCTTTTAAGTGATTTTAAGATGACAGATGTTTATATATGGGTAAAAACAGAGGTAACAGAAACACTGACTTATGAATCGTCCAGTGTGTCCAAGAAAAGCAGATTATATACACAAAACACACTTATGTTTGGGCTGAAGAATAAATACAGTCCCTAAATAATCTTACTGCAGGGGAACCATCATAGATTGAGGGCTCTTGGTTCTCACATGCTCATGTTATTTCACTAAAATTGGTCAAATGTGACATAATCTAGTCTAAAACCCTCATTCAGTCTTTATCAAATCCAGAGGAACAAATACTGACTTACAGACATCTGCTTTTTTTAGCCTGTGGAGCATCTACAGTATAACAATGTCAATGAGGATGATCGCAATACTGGACGTGTTTTAAGTACAGTTTATGGATTCCTATCATAACCCAGTTCATAGCTGTGCAGAAAAGACAGACGCTGCTACTATACAACTGCTTAATGCTCCTTTCATGCAGCGAGCCAAACACGACACCTATCCGATTCACACGCCGACTTTTACATTATTTATTTATCCGATATCATTATCTATATCTTATCATTATCTATATATCGATATCTTTTCTTGTTTTACAGATACAGAAATTTTGAAGATTTTGAAGACAATTACTGTCTCCAGACGTTGTTTGAATTGATTGAATTGGAAATTAAAAAGAAAGAAACACCTCATTCTACGGTGGAGCAGAAGAGTTAAATATGGTGTTAATTAGAAGAAACAGAAGTAGCCGAGAGGGAAATATTGCTTGAATTTCTGAAGTATTTTTTACACAATCAATCAGACTTTATTAAAGCAGCACTCTTCCTACATGTATACATTGCTTTATTCAATGAAATTAAGAAATTGCCATCAAAAAGACAATTAAAGAGATAAAACTGTCAGGAGACAGTTGGATGAAAGTAACACATTTAAATAAAAATAAAAACAATAACATATTCTTAATAAAAAGGGACGGTATTGAAATTAGAGCAAATATATTAAAGTACCTAGAGTGATTAAAATACTTGGAGAATTAAAGGAAGATAAGATGAGAAAAGAACAGAGAAAACACGTATAAATAAAATACTAAACAGTATCATAAAGAAATATAATTAAAAGCCAGACTCTTGCTGAAGGACGCAGAGAAACGGTTTTGAACAGCCATATATATGTATCTATCTATATCTATCTATCTATCTATCTATCTATCTATCTATCTATCTATCTATCTATCTATCTATATATAGAGAGAGAGAGAGAGAGAGATATATAGATATAGATATATACATACACATACATATACATATACACACACATACATATATACGTCTCAGTCTGCAATAATGCTGTGGTATTCTATCCATATTTTTTTATATTAATGCATAAAGCTTTCATAGAAAATGATCCAACTGAGAGAGGACACCATGTACAATCTCTAAACTGAATACTTTCTGAATTTTAATAAAAAATATTAGAAAATAATATCAATTATTTAATTAACAGGGTCATTAAAAGCACAATGTTTTCAAAGGAAGACTCCTGACACACCCATAATCATTTCTGAACCCCTTTGAAAGTGTTATTCTGCTCCTCGAGATGAGGATATTGACATGATGTGGACTGTGCGGGTGCAGAGCTCACCTCTAGGTGATCTCTGCAGAACTCCAGGCCAATGTCTCCCAGAACCCTCTTGACATTTTTCCTCGCTTTCCGCAGACTGCCCAGGTTATTGACAGGGAGCTGGAACATGCTGTCCACCTGGAGACCAGAGACACAGCAGTGGACATGCATGTGAGCAACAGGTGTAGCAGCGGACTGTGGACAGGTGTGTGTGTGTGTGATGAACAGTCATCAAGCCAAATCACAGAGACGACGACGACGAAGGATGCAGAGCAACAAAAGCCCGGGTGGCAGAAGTGATGTAGAGGTGTAAAAAACAAATAAATACATCAATTTGCGTAAAAATCCTGATCCTCAAAGAATCTTAATTGATTCAAAAGTTCAAATACATTTTTTATTGGTATCGCATTGTTCATTTCAAAAAGAAACCGTTACACCATTACAACGTTTATGATTATAACTTTACATAACCACATTTAATCAAAATCAGCTTCTGCAATATTTTTTAAAGCCAAAACGTTTGTCAAAATATAATTTTAGATGAATGATTCTTGATCTATACACATCTTATTCTACAGACTGAAGAGAACAAACTGTTTCTCAAAGATCTGCACAAATATCACACAGTAATCATTTTAAATGGGCTTTTTTCCCTAATGAAAATAAAGGTTTCTGGTTGGATTTGCTTGTGTTTGCATTGCCGTTTAGATTAGATTAGATCAAACTGTATTGACCTCACAGCAGGGGGAAATTCACTTGTTAAAGCAGCTCACAAAAACTGTAAATAGTGCAAAACCAAAGTGTTAATTTAGCAATACAATACAGGCTATATACACACACACACACACAATAACATTAGAAACTGCAGGGAGGGGTGAAGTGTGGGACTGTTGCACAGCCCTGTCCTCAGAGAAGGAAATGACCAGAGTACAACTAAACTGTTGACTTGTACAAATATAAAATATAAAGGCTTCCCAGTCTTAACACGCACACAAAAAAAGAGTCTATACTTTGCCTGTGCTTTCACCTGAGGGGGTGACATACAGCCCTTGTGAAACATTCGCACATTCACACCAGACCTGACCTCCGTTCCAGGTTTCTAGAGTTTTTATGCACGTTAACGCCCTCAAAAATAACCACAAACCACAGATAAAATAATAATCTGAAGCAAAACAACAGGCTCCTCACACTAATTCATGCCAGGAGCCGTTACGGCGATGATGGCGATAATAATAAACACTCATTAGGTGCCGAAATGTTCGGCACAATAGTTTGTAGCAGCTCAGCCTTCATTTTGTTGTGATAATTGTGATGTAAACAGTAGAAAAATGAGCAAAAACAGATTAGGCCTGTGAATATTGATTAATGCTGTGAATGTAACATGAACTTTCTTTAGTGTTGAATGTGTTTCACGATTAATGTCAGCGCACAAATGAGATGTTCACTCAGCAAAACTCAATTATCGTTATCTGGTCATGTTTCATCTCCTCTCCAACCAAACACTAGACACTGACAAGTATTTGAGTGAATGAGTGAGTGAATGAATGAATCCAGGTGGTGAATGAGTCACTGCTGTGTGCTGCAGTGAACAGACACACACACACACACACACACACACACGCGCGCTGAAGCTGCTGCAGTGTAGCCAAGTTAGCAGGAACACGCCAGAGTTTGGTTGATGATAACTGGATTTACTGGAGTCTGCACTGCTGCTGAAGAGCAGACACCCGTATCCATGGCAACTGTACACAAAGATGGCGACAGCTGTGTCCACCTTAAAATGCAACAGTGACAACAATTCAAAAAATGACACAATACCAGCAGGATATTTAAGTCGCAATACATTATCATCACAATACTTGAAAACTTGAAACTGAGTATTAATGATATGCTGTGTCACGCAAACACCGCTATATTCCGATTGTTGGGCAAGACACCTAATCCAGAGTTGTTCCAATGTTGACAGCATGTGTATGATTGTATGATGAACGTGTGAGTGAATAGGTGAAAAACTGTGTGTGTGTATATGTACACAGCAGCTTTCTAGTAAAATACAGACAACTTTCCAAATAAGTCAGTGATTTCAACAAGTCGGTCAAAACACTCACCAAAGCTCATTGAGAAAATCAGCATTTCTCTGCTTGTGGAGACACAGAAGCTACTGGTCGGCTGCTGCTTTAGTCAGCAAGTTTGGGTCATGTATACAAATCCAAACGAAGAATATCAAACACTGAAGTCAAAGGCGTGGGGAACGAAAACAACGCCTGGCTAACATTCTCTTAAGCTATCATAGCATAGATTTCATTGGGTGAGCGTTTTGTTAAGTGGCTGTTTACACGTGTGTACCTGTTGGGCAGCCAGGATTACAGTGACAGCAGTGTCTCATACCACCACCACATTTTAGAAAACCAGGGAACCGCATCGTCACAATAACACACCACAGCTCAGCAGCTTATTGAGTCCTCACTGCGGGTTTTAGCAAATAACGTTGCTTTGATACGAGAGGCGTCACCTTTGAGCCTGAAGAAATGAAGACAATTTGATTCAATCCAAAGCGAGGCTGGTCAATCAGAGCGCCGGTACATGGGGTCAAAGGTCAATGATGCATGAGGACATAAAGGCAGGTCAATTACTACAAACAACCCTGTCCCAGAACAATTCCTGTGAACACCTCAGCTTCTAGAAGGCACTAAACAGAGAGGGAGCCATCTCCCCTGCCCCCGTGTATGTGTGTGTAGCAACTGTTGGCCAGGTGACGGGAACCAAAGAAGTGGATCCTCTTGTTTGTCTTCAAATCAGAAATATATATGGAAAAAAAGACCAGAGTGAGTGAAAGAGACACACACGCACCTCTGCCCACTTCCTCTCTCTGCTCTGCTTCCTCCCATTACTGGTGGGTGGCGCTAGAGAGCAGCTCCATTATATAAGCCTCCCTGCATGCACTGCCTGCCCCCTTTTCGATGCCATCACAGAATGGCGCCTCCTATTGAGTCAGCAGCAGCCTCGACAATATGTCTGCAGTGGAGGGGGAGGGGGAGGGGAGGAGAGGGGAGTGAGGGAGTGAGGGAGGGACAGAGGCAGTGAGAGAGGGAGGGAGACAGGGAGAGAGGAAGGGGAGGGACAGGAGGGAGTGAGAAAGATGAGGGAAGGGGGAGGGGAAGTGTGAGTGAGGATGAGGTTGAGGGGGTGAGAGAGCTGGGAGGAAGAGAAGGGGGTGGGAGGGGAGGGTGAGTGAGTGAGTGAGTGAGTGAGTGAGTGAGTGACAAGTGAGGGTAGGAGTGTGAGGGGGAGATGAGAGAGATAGAGAGAGACGGAAGTGGAGGGGGTGTTGGGAGGCACGGAGGTCGGCAGACAGGCTCAGAAGAGGGGAGGGAGGGAGGGAGGGAGGCTAGGGAGGGAGGGAAGGGTGAGGCAAGGAGGGGAAGAAGCCGAGAGGGGAGGGAGCAAATGGAAGAGGGTGAGAGAAAGAGGGGGCAGTGGATGTGCATGCAGGGGAGGGGTGTGGGAGCAAGAAAGGGAGAGAAGGGGAGAAAAAAAGCCAAGGAGAGGCTGAGCAGGAGGGAAGGGAGGGAGAGAAGGAAGAGGAGAGGGAGGAAAGGCGATAGGAGACTCAGCTCTGCTCTGCTGAGAGCTGCTGGCACAAAAAAACATGTTTCCTTCTTTCTACATGTGGTGTGAAACTGAAACAACGAGGTAGGCCCACAAACCTTCAGCCACTCACTGGTTCCTGCTCCACTGGGACACACAGACCTGTGTCCAGACCCATGACCGACGCTCACACACACACATGTACACCTTCTTTCTGTGTGTGTGTGTGTGTGTGAGAGAGAGAGACATGTCCTAACACCCATGTTCACAAAAACACCAGAAAAGTTTGAAACTAGTTAACACCTGAGTTACTCAACTGTGTACAGTCCTCAGCAATACAGGTGGACAAGCTCTGTGTGTGTGTGTGTGTGTGTGTGTGTGTGTGTGTGCTGCACGATACAAGAAAACACACAAAAAACGCCATAATGACATGATTTATGAAAAATACACCCTCAAGAATATGGTGTGAATGTCTCTCTGCTTTGGGGTCACAAAGCACAGCTAATGCATGCAAGCAAAATAAATGCAATATAACCAAAAACTAAACTCAACTCAACAAAAACAACAAATAAACACTTGTTGTGGAAGTGTGTTTACATGCTTTTATGGAATGTGTAGGTCACCGTAGTTCACTGAGGCAATCTGCAGTCTCACCATTAGGTGTCACTAATTCTTCCATGGTGGATCTTTATGTTGTGTAAAGCATACTAGGGCCACCATATTGTCAGAAAGTGAAGGAATAAAAAACAAAACAAAAGAACCTTCATTCTAGGATCAAACTACTCGGGCCGAAACAACTAATCAGTTATTAATCGTCATCGATTCTGATCGTGGATTCATTGATTAAGCTTCTTATTAAATGTGGATAATATTTGGTGTCTTTGCTCCAAAAACAAAGAAATCATCATCAAAACTGAGTCATTTGTGACATCATCATTTCAAGGTTTGGGAACCGATCAACAGGTAAACTAATCAATTATGAAAATAATTATTAGTTTCAGTCTTACAAACTAAAACTTTGCGATTTGTACTAGGCTCAGAAATTAGATTAAGACGGAGCAAGATGTAAGGTGTCCCAAATTAGTATTATTATTTTATTACCTGGTATATACAGTAGAACTTTGTATTTCTGATTTTCATCCAAGTACCACCACAGGAAGCTTACGTACCACTGGTGGTACATGCACCACAGTTTGAGAACCATAGGTTTTAGAGTATGTTTTTCTGAGGAAATCAGTAAAGCTAGTAAATTGTGGACCAAATAAGACATTGAAGAACATCATTTAATTTTAGGTTTAGATTCATCTGCAATTTCTTACTGACAGATATGGACAGACTATATCGTGTGTGTTTTTAATCACCGGACACTTACTCCTCTACAATTATAATCCCGATCACATTCACACCTGAATGGTTTATGTTTACTAAAGTCCGGATTAATTAAGATTATGTTTGTAGGAATCACATGTCATATGTCAGCTTAAGTGCCCCTGTGCCCTCCTCTTCTTCATCCTCATCTTCACTCTGGTTCCGTGGGAACAAAATATTCATCCGTGGGGTCAGTGACGAGGGTGACGTGACTGTCAATCGATCTGATCGACATGTGATCGCGGATCGATGGCGTTAGCAGCGTGACAAAAGACTGAATGAGCGGGCGCTCTGAGTTAGCATGCTAAACTAGCAACAACAACACTGACTATTGGAAAAAAACAAAGGGAACTAAAAACAAACAAACACTAGTTTGCCTACATTCACCACGGAGAACATTCGCGTGTGTTATTTACTGTCTTTAAACAGGTGCTGTCGTGAAATAACCCACGTTACAAGTCGTTAAACTTCAGTTTATGACAAACCCGAGTGTTAGCCCTCTCTGTCTGTGTGTATGTGTGTGTGTGTGTGTGTGTGTGTAGCATCAGCTAACTCTGTTTAAAGGGATGTGATGTTAGAACGGGT
Source organism: Solea senegalensis (assembly GCF_019176455.1). Taxonomy (NCBI): domain Eukaryota; kingdom Metazoa; phylum Chordata; class Actinopteri; order Pleuronectiformes; family Soleidae; genus Solea; species Solea senegalensis. The sequence continues at coordinate 25,632,192 of NC_058031.1, forward strand.
CATATTCGTGCCTCGAGATAACTTTACCTGCTTTCACGTCCACTTGCTCCCGCCCGAGTGGAATGTGTCACGTCAGGATGACGGACACGACACGAGTGGACACTCACTCACTGTCAACTGTTTTTCCAGAGGTGTTTGTCCGTCCAGGTGGATAAATGTGGAGAGACACGAGCCACCGTGGTCGCCTCACTCCTCAGAAACACGACTGTCCCCGTGCCGACAGCGGCTCGTATCCTCCTCTTCCCCGTGGTCGGCAAAACGGACACAGGAACCCACGGAGCCTCCTCATCACACACTCACCGCCTCCATACCGTGGAGGTCTGAGGGCGGACACATGTCCTGCTGTGTGTGTGTGTGTGTGTGTGGGCAGCGACGTCCGGCGAAGCCGCTCTTTTTAAATAAAACGCCGTAAGTGTGTGTGCGTGTGTAAATGTGTGTGTGAGTGCCTGGCAGCCTCTCTGACAGACAATACACATCCAGCCCCAGAAACTGCCTTCTCCAAAATGGCGCAAATAAAAGGGGCGGAAGTGACGTCGCCTCATTAGCATAAATAATCTCATTGTCAAGAGAGTCCGTCCTCGCGAGCCTGCCTCGTCACTTACGGCTCTTGATTGGTTTGTGGAACCAATTAAACCAATTAAGTCAATGACTGAATGAATTAAAAAAGGCTGCGGGATTTCTGTGTTCGAGCCTGAGGCTGTGTGTTTGGGGGTTGGGGGTGTAAACAAGCCGGTGTAGTAATTGCCGGGTCTCGCCGCCAGCGGGCGTCCTTCCTTCTGGAGTGAGGGGGGGCATTGCTGCGCATGCGTAGTTTGGCTACATCTGGCGGCCTCCTCCCTCCCTGCAGTGCAGAGGGTCGGATGAACACAAGCCTCAGCACTCAATTCAGGAGGGGTCTCAACGGTAGGTGGCGCTGTCGCACACGCTGTGTTAATGCCCGGAACTACTTTCCTGCACTGACTGAGGACAGGAGAACAGTGAAAGTATCTCACCAGGAAATGACTTGAATTAACTTTTTTCTATAATATTATTTCAAACGTCTTAAATGTATATGACATAAGCTCAGTGGTGGGGAGAGTTGGCTTTTAACTGGAAGGTTGGGGGTTCAATTCCTGGCTCTGCTCCTCATCTATATGTGTCCTTGAGTAAAGACACTTAACCACCATGTATGTGAAGCAGCTCAATAAGACTAGACCAGCTCTATGTAAATACAGACCATAATAGCAACTCTTCTGATTTTATTGGGTAGTACCGAGTAACAAAGACAGTTAGAGGAAAAGTTGATAGAAATAACAAAGTAAAGTACAGATACATACATTTTGTACATAAGTACAGTAACAAAGTATTTTGTACAGTGTGATACGTTCAATGTCCTCATAAGAAAAGTGTGGAATGAACAGTTTACGCTGTGGAGTTAAAGATGGATTTATAAATGATATAATCCATTCAATATAATTAAATTCAAATAACTTCATTTATCCATTAGGATATTTGTGTATGAGAACAAGTGCGTATCATAAAAATCAGAGGTCGACTGATATATGGGGTTTCTCTATGATAGATAATTGCCAATTTTTATGGCACATACTGTGCATTTAGCCAATTTAACACAAAATAAATAAATAAATAGCATCACTGGTGTATTAACCAGTCAAAAACAGCACTAATGGTCTGTCTCTCCAGTATTTTCTGTGGAATAATGTATAAATGTTGCTCCCGTTCTGAACTTTTAATGTGTTTATTTATAAAAAGGGTTAAGGTCTATTACAAGTTGTGGTGAGAACTATGAGAAATTTAAGAGCTTCTCACTCAAGAAGTGTAAACTAAATATTTTATACATGCATAACGATCATGACATTACAGACATTACGATCGTGATTGTCCCGATCGTCACATCCCGTCTCGGCTGACGAGCTCTCGCCACGTTTACATTTTCTGTGATGGCGTCGACTTTCGGTTTGGACGAGAGCGCGGTCGGAGACAGAAGACTGACGCGGAGACAACATAACAAAAAAGACTTTTTTTAATTGCATACAAACTGTAAAACCCTTCACATGATTCATGATGATGGGAAATGTCAAACATGATATACATTCCTTTATCTTATGTCATTTGTCATCGTGTTCTATTGGCGCTTTTTCCACTAGCCCAGTTCCAGCACGGCTCGACTCGGTATGGTTTTTCCATTAATATAGCGCCTCCTCAAAGTGGGCGGAGTCATCAGAGCTTGGCTGCGTTGAACTGCCATCACTTTGTTTTCTTTGTTAATAATTAATAATAATTATGGTCCTCTCATGATAATTAGCCTGGATTCATTTTTGATTTTATGGCTGTAGAATTTCCAAGATATCTGGCAGTTATTCAACCGTTTACGGTACTGAGAAGCTGGTGAAAGTCATCTGTGATTGGACGATTCATTCCGTCTTCTACTGCTTTATCCACCACACGAGGGTCGCGCGGGGGTCACACCCTGGACCGATCGCCACATCCATAGTTTTTTAAATTTTCTAGGTCTCACACGCGGTCTAGAAGTTGTGGTAATGAGACGTACACGCGCCACATCCTGTTGCGCGACGACAGGATTGGTCACAGAATCAGACTCAGTCAGTGAACGGGTTGTGATTTGGCTCAATACGTCAGCCTCCTCTGTTAAATATGGAGATTTTAGACGCAGATTTTTCAGGATTTGTAAGTCTTTTCAAAAGCACCAGGTTTCAGGTTCTGTCACTGATGGAAAAGCAAAAATAACCGCGGCGAGCCGTGCTGAAACTGGGTCGTGGAAAAGCGCCGTCAGTCAAGCTTTTTCCCCTGTCGTTACAATATGACTGCTGTACAGCACACGTACAGCACCAGTGAGAAGAGTGAGTTTGAGGTTAAGAGGGAAGATCGATTGCATCACTGATCATGTCGTGGCAAAGAGTGTGATCAGTCCTTTCACAAACGACAAGATCTCGTTCCCTCCCAGTTTGGACTCTCCATAAACTCGATCCACAAACGAAATGGGCACCTGAGAGGGAGACGAAGGAGAAGAGAATTCTCAGTTCACATCTAACAGCCGATAATGCTGCTCCAATTATGGAGGTTAAAAGGATGGTTCGGAGTACAGACCGAGGCACGGAGAATGTGAAGTTTGTGTTGCCGCGTGAAACGCACGCACGCACGCAAGATTTCTCTTGAATAAGACTCAGTTTTCAGTGACAGTCAGTGAGTGTTTGGCTGTGTTTCTTTGTTGGTACAGATTCTTTTTCCATTCATTTAATGTCATTGTTTATTTTTGCAGGGACAATTAAATGTAGTTAAATGTAATTTCTCCATTCATCGATTTGAGTGATTTGATTTTTGTATCTTTTTAAATGTGAATATTTCATGGTTTCTTTGCTCCATATAACAAAGACGTCATTTATAACTGGATCATTTTTGGACAAAACAAGACATTTGAGGACATCGTCCTTTCCAGGTTTCCAGGTCTGATCAAGATTTTCTGACATTTTATGGACCAAACAATTACAAATGAATCGACAGCTTATTTGATTATGAAAATCATCGTTAGTTGCAGTTAGATTATTTTCAAATCAGTGAATTTGTCGCATTATTTGCACCATTAACCGAGTTATCGCTAGGAAAGTTTGAAAATGTTGATCAGTGTTTCCCTAATCTGGAAATGATGATCTTAAATGTCAAGTCTTGTTTTGTCCACAAATGATTCAGTTTCAATGACTTCTTTGTTGTATTTTTATTTTAGAAGCTGAAAATCTGATTTGTTTGTAATTCTTTTAAAAAAAACACTCAACATAGTTGATAATAAACTCATTAATCGATTAATAATCAATGAATCAAGTAAATCTTTCCGCCCTAACATCAAACTGACATCAAAACCCTACATAACATCAGGGAAAATATTAATGATTAATGAATGAATTTTGGGGTCCTCACTTCTCCGACCGTGTAGTTGAGCTGCCTGGCTCGCACGATCATCTCCATCTGAAAGACGTAGCCTTTGGACACGCATCGCTCCACCAGGTTCTCCAGCACCTTCTTCTTGTACAGTCTAACGTGAATGAATACAAAACAGCAGCAGCAGCAGCGGTGAGAGTGATATTATTCTCTCCACACACACGCGTATGACTCACCGGTGACATCATTTCACAGCGGCTCTTGCTCCACTTTTACCTGAAGCTGCCTGTGAGATCTGAAGCACCAGGTCTCAGCAACACCTGAGTCAAATAGTTGGCTCCGCGACTGCGAGCGAGACATGGAGACAGAGGGAAGAGACATTTTTCTAAACTCCACATCTGGTTTTATTCATTTTTAGCCACACAGAAATAGAACATTTAAAGGTGTATGTTGTGTGTAATGTTGTGCGTGTTTCTTTGTTTTTACCTGATGAGTTTTCGGCGCAAATCCCATCCATACACTCCTCCGTTGCCTCGGTAACGAGTCCCAGACACCAGGTCATAGTTACCCTCCTTCTGCTTTCTGGCAAACAAACAAACAAACAGTTTTACTTCCATCTGTCATTAAAAGATATTGTCTGAATAAGGAGAATTGCAGTGCAAAATCAAGAGATAGAAAATGTTATATTAAGAAACACTTACTCAATAAATTCTGTGATAAATTTGGGCTGTAAAAACAAACAAAGAACAATTAAAATCAAATGTATCAGGTCCACAAACCTCCGTTTTTAATGATTTCTTTGTTTTATGGAGCAAAGAAACCAGCAAATATTCACATTTAAGAAGCTGAAACAATCAGAAATCTTGTTTTAATCATGAAAAAAGATTCAAACCGATTAATCGATGATCAAAATAGTTGACGATTTATTTAGTAATCAATTAATAATGGATTATACGAGTAATAATTGTTTCAGCCTGAATACTTAAGTCATCTGTTAGGCGTTTAAAATAAAATGATCAGCTTGATCCACACGAGAATTCATGGTTTTGTCAAGTGCAACAATACAGGTTTTCTGATTTTTCAGCTTCTTAAATGTGAAAATGTTCTGGTTTCTTTGTGGACAAAACAAGACATTTGAGAACTTCCTTCATTTCGAGGTTTGGAAAACACAGATCAACATTTTCTGACATTTAATGGACCAAACAACTAATCGATGCAGCCCTACAAGCAACTTCTGAGATGAAGTTGTGACTCAGCTATCAACTCTTCCTGATGAACAGAGGAGCTGTTTTTAGCATCCTGACTCCAGTGTGTGCACCCCCTCCTTCGAGAACCCAACAGGGTCTGATAATAAAAATCGATATCACTTTGTTGCTTCATTTATATAAAAACTGTTTTTTTGTGACTAAAAACAGAAGTTTTTTCTCCCACACCAAAGTCCATAGAAAAAAACAACTGCATTGACATGACATTACATTACATGTCATTTAGCAGATGCTTTTATCCAAAGTGACTTACAATGACATCAAAGCTGCTGGTCCACTGTTGCCTCGTTTGGTCAGTTTGTGTCACTCAGGTTTATCCAAATAACGGGATTTCAAACACCAAATGTAACAAAACAACATATGTGAACTGACAGCAATGGATCAACAACTCCTGAGTGCTGTGATGTAAAAACTATGATTTTCATTATGGACTTTGGTGTAGAAGGATGCTCATTCTATGCTGACTCAAAGATCTCTGAACTATCACTTTAATGGAAACAAGCGGTAGTTTCGGGAGGTTTTACCAGGCGAATGCAAACAAACGCATACACACCGAGAGCGAACTCTGAACCTGCTGTGTACACACACTGTTCCACTCACATGATGGGAGAGATCTGCATCCATTATGATAACGAAGTTCCCACTCGCATGCTTCATGCCGTGGATGTAGGCGGTGCCTTGGAAAAGGAGACAGGATTTCATCAGTCATTGATACAAAAAACACAGTTTTTGAAACAGAGTTTCACACTGACTTACCTAGGCCTAACTTTTTCGCTCTAGGTCGTAGAAGCTGAAAACACAGAACAGACAAAACAGAGTTTTCATAAAAAATCCCACACACCAGCTGAGACTTAAAGCTCCAGTGTGTCACATTTAGGCCACCTGTATGTTTGTATAAGAGCACAAGCACAGTAAAATTGAGCTGCATGATAAATGAAATTCACGATCTTGATTCAACGTGATCTCATTTCTAAATGACAACGGTTCTTCTGCATTTCATTTCACGAGCTGCATCACAAATAAACAAAGTTATTTTCCTCTTGGAGTTTCTCACCCCAAACGCACCCTTGAGCATTCAGACATTTTCTTTGCTAAATGTTGGAGACTAACCCACATTTTCAGGGTCGTTAACCCATCTGTCAACGTTACACACTGGATCTTTAATTTATAATGACGGGTTTGTGACATGCATGTTTTTACAGAAGGACATGATTCACTCACTATTCTGTCCTCTCCATATATTTTCTGCAGCTGCTCTGCCACCTCCAGTGTGCCGTCTGGGCTTCCATCATCAATGACAATAATCTCATAGTTATGTCCACTGTAAACACACACACAAAACTTCAGGTTAGATTTAAATAAGAACCCAAAATTGAAAAATAAACACAATTGTGCATGGCAACATGGCTCCACAGTCCCTCAAATCAAAAAGCCCCTGAGCTGGCTTCACCTACACACATGACATTTGGCACACAAACATAGGACCCATGACCTAAAGCCAAAGGGAAGTCTGCTATTTTGTAATCAACATTTAATTATGTATAGCTTTAAATTGGGTGTATATCATCATTGTATTATCATCCTCAGACTCTTACCGCTTGGCCGTGGTGTGACTTTAAGTTTTGAGGGCGTGAGGAAACTGTTAGCAGATAATAAACAATGTGAGACATTCTTCTATAACCCCGACAGATTAGGAAACTAGGGAACAATTAATATCACTAATGTTTTCAGAATTCTCCTCTACATATTTACTTATACTCGTGGCGTTTTTTGTCCATGGAGTTGAAAGACAAGTGGTTAGGAAAGGACACAGGACGTAAGTGACAGCTCACCACTAACCCCAGCTTAAGTAGCAGCAGCGGCTAACATTAGCATTAGCCGATAGCAGGCAGCATTAGCGAGCAGCCGTTGACTCACCTTTCTCCTAAATATTTCACCAGGAGCCAAACAATCAGAGGAAGGTTCTCCCGCTCGTTGTAAGTCGGCAATAACACGGAATATTTGTCGCCATTATCCCGGTTTTGGTGCATCGTTTTCCTGCTAGCCATGACGACGACGTGTGCACGTCACTCGCTTTGCGTGAAGTTTGAGGCGCTCCGCACAACATCCGGTTTGTTGTTTTCAAAATAAAGCGCGTATCTAGAAAAGTATAACCAAGGTGCACAAAGCTATGAAACAATGTAAAAGTAACACAGAATAATAAAAAATGTTTTAATTAAATTTAGTTGACAGTAATACGAGAGAGATTTGATCCACACACAGAATAATAATCGCTTTGTGATTATTATATTCATTGTTAACCATTAATGGATTGTTTAACTGTTTTGTTAGGTTTAAACAATGTTATGTGATCATCTGTCCCCGTAAACGTGAAAACTTATAGTTCAATTACTTTAAACAACATACAACTTTCAAATATGAATTAGACATTTTTTGCTAAAAGTGACTTTGCCTTTTCTTTTGAAACAAACACCGGCATTACTTCCAAACAGGAAACAGCATGCACATGTAAGTGTTGGTGGTGTGAACTTCCACGGTGCTCTTCAAAATAAAACCTACTGGAAACTCTCTATCTGTAACAATGGTTCCGGCAAAGAACTTACGTCGTTTTCACACCTTGTGGCGTGTTTCCACCGGCTCGACTCGCCTCGCCTCCGCACGGCACGGTTAGCATAGTACCTGGTACTTTTTTAGTGCCTGCTCTGGTGAGGTTCCAAGCAGCTGAGGCGATACTATGCGTGACGTCATCAGACTGAGAAATCTGAATATTTAATAGAGGAGTCTGGTGTATTTAGTGACAGCACTGCTGATCGCGGCCGGGATCACGAACCCTGCCGCTGTGTTTCAGTCCAGTGTCAGACGGAGTCTGTGCTCCCGGTCATGGAGGAAGTGGCGAACTAATAGTTTTAATGAACTGATTCTAATGAGTCAGTTAATGATTCAATGAAAACGACTGCTTTACAAGTCACTCGTCACTCATTTGTGTGTGTGTGAAACAAAGTCACCATAGTTTCATGCAGTGGTACAGTGATGACTCCGCCCACGTTGAGTTGTTCAAGTTCAATTTTCTCTTTTCATGTGTTCACAGAAACCAGCAGCAAAACACATGGCCTGGATTTTACTGACTGACTGGACTGGATTTGGTTTACCTATGTGAGTAGTATTTTTGTTGTTGTTCCTTGTTTCCTTTCACTTTTTATTGGTTCTGTCTCTTCCTCTTTCTTTCCTTCTTTCCATCCTTTGTTGCTTTCCTTCTCCATGTTCATTCTTTCCTTCTCTTCCATCCTTTATTGCTTTCCTGTCTCTCGCCACATTTTTTCAGTCCCCATTTATGGTTCACTTTTTCTATCACTTCTTTCTTCCAGTTACTTTCTTTCTCTCTAAAAACAGGGAGGTTCGACTCGCACAGGTCAAGCGAGGACCCACTTATTTTTTTTTCTAATTATTTTTCCAGTTATCGGATCTTATCGGAGCCAAGTTTTTCCCGCTCATACTGACATGTGCTTGACTGTGATCTGAGTCTTTTAGATTCTTTGCTTCTTTTGAGTTTTCTTTGCATCGTAGGCTGTTGTTTCTGGTGCTGGAGTCATAGAGTCCACTGAGGAGTATCTCTGTAAATCTTATGCATTTGCCACTTGTGTACAGTAAGTACACAAATATACAAATAAGTGCATTACTCAGCCACATCATCATGTCTCTGTACTGGGTCAGGCCACAGGACTTCATCCACATCACAGGCCACATTTTGTCTAGCCAGGCAACGGGGGAAAAAACCTCTGGCATGCCGTATCCAGGCTTGGGATGCCTCCACACCTATGTCACCACAGGCAGGTTCCATGGCAGGAGATTTACTCTGGTGTAAGGTTCTTGGTTCATATTGAACCACTCTCTAACCTGGAGGACTCTGTGAAAACTCACATTGTCCCAAACAACAACAACATAGATGTGATGCTCATCCTGCTGCCCTAACAGAGCATCTCACATGTGATTGAGGAAAATGAGGAGCTGGTGAGTGTTGTAGGGCCCAGGTTGGCATGATGGTGGACAACCTGACGATTGCTGATGGCAGCACATAATGTGACATTGCCACCACGCTGCCCAGGGACACCAACAATGGCCCGATGGCCAATCACATTACGGCCTCTCCTTCTCCTTTTGGTGAGATTACACCCAGCTTCATCCATGTAGATGTATTCATGGACTCTTTCCATTGCATCCAGTTGAAAAACCCTCTGCAGAAATAGATATAGTTATGTAAGTGATAGAGAAAAGTACAGTAAATCACTACTGAGAGTAATCAACATTGAATGTGTCTGGATATATACCAACCTTTGCTCTTTGACTCTGTCTGAGTTGCGATTAAAGGGCACTCTGTACAGCTGTTTCATGCGCAGTCTGGTGCGCTTGAGGACATATATGGACGTATTGAGGACGTATATTGTTGATATGGTCTATTCTCACGGACCATATCAAATATTAGGGTCTCTTGGTGTGGGGAGAACATACTTGTCCTCCCCACCCCCGAGTGCCAGTCTTTCAATTCTCCAAAAAGAGAACATGCAGTTATACATGGAATACTAGGCCTACAAACAGTTAGACCAACCCTCCATTACTATACTACAGTACATTGGTACAGTGATGTACTGAAACATAGATTTACTTACAGTATATAGTATAGTATACAGTAATTGCTGTCAACATTTACATACTGTACTATAATGTAATCAAAAAAGGTAATTACCTGTTCTCTTGTCTAAATCTTGGGATTATGGTGGACACTACGGTGAATGTACTGATGTTTGGTTGTAGCCTTTGTCCGGCCTTCCTCATGCTCATACCATGGACAAGAACATGGTCAATCACAGCCGCTCTGATTTCATCAGATATCTTCACTGACCTCCTCGACCTCCTCTCACACTGTTGTGTTCAAGTGGTGACACCTGTGCTTTAATTGTGTTTGACTTTTGTCACCTGTGCTCACCATGATGCAGCACGGGTGCATCACAATGAGAATGTGTTGGCAAGTTGTGTCTAAACAGGTGAAAAGTGCTGATGGTTTTGACAAAAGAGTGATTGATTCAATCAGTGGGTTCAGACAATAGGGTTTAGTGTTTTAGCAAGTGAGAAAAACTGTAACAGAAGTATGAGTGAGAGAGTGAATGAGTGTGAGTGAGTGAGTGAGTATGAGTGAGCCAGTACATGTGAGTATGAGTGAGAGAGTGTGAATGAGTGTGAGTGAGTGAGTGAGTATGAGTGAGCCAGTACATGTGGTATGAGTGAGAGAGTGTGAGTGTGAGTGAGTGAGTATGAGTGGCGAGTACATGTGAGATATATAGTGAGAGTGAGAGAGTGTGAGTGAGTGGTATGAGTGAGTATGTATGTGAGGCGTGTGAGGTGTGTGAGTATGAGTGAGTATATAGTATGAGTGAGTGTGAATGAGTGTGAGTATATATGAGTATGAGTGAGGCGTGTGAATGAGTGAGTGAGTGAGTATGAGTGAGTATATATGAGTATGAGTGAGGTGTGAATGAGTGAGTGAGTGAGTATGAGTGAGTATATATGAGTATGAGTGAGTGTGAATGAGTGTGAGTGTATATATGGTAGTGAGGTGTGAATGAGTGAGTGAGTGAGTATGAGTGAGTATATATGAGTATGAGTGAGAGTGTGAATGAGTGTGAGTGAGTATATATGAGTATGAGTGAGAGAGTGAGAGAGTATGAGTGAGAGAATATATGAGTATGAGAGAGTGAGTGTGAGAGAGTGAATATGAGTGAGCGAGTACATGTGAGTATGACAGAGTATGAGAGAGTGAGTGTGAGTATGAGTGAGTGAGTGTGAATGAGTGTGAGTGAGTATATATGAGTATGAGTGAGTGAGTGTGAGAGAGTGAGTATGAGTGAGCGAGTACATGTGAGTATGACAGAGTATGAGAGAGTATGAGTGAGTGAGAATGAGTGAGTATATATGAGTATGAGTGAGTGAGGGAGTGTGAAAGAGTGAGTGAGTGTGAATGAGTGTGAGTGAGTATATATGAGTATGAGTGAGTGAGTGAGTGTGAATGAGTGTGAGTGAGTGAGTGTGAATAGCACCTTTAATATAACTAAAAATATTGTAAAAAAAACTAAAAGATTTTTTAGAAACGTATTAAAGGAAATTTATTAACACAAATACAAAACATACTCACACGTGCACGCACACACACACACACACACACACACACACACACTGTGTAAAGTGTAATAACCCAAAGCCCCAGGACATCATTAACAATGTAAACACTGATTTTCAACATGAATATAAACAGTATAACATTATATTATATTATATAACATGAATACGTGCGTACAGTAAAAATAACATAATAAACATTAAAAATATACAAACTATCATACACCAGACATTCTCACAGTATCATGTCCACCATGGGACAAAAGAGCTTTCCTTTCTTTCACACCATGGAGTATGTGTGTGTGTGTGTGTGTTTTCATTATGAGGCAGATAAGGTTAGAATAAACCAGATAGAAATGAAACACACGAGGACAAGGCAGAGGACAAGGCAGAGGACAAGGCAGAGGACAAGGCAGAGGACAAGGCAGTGCATAAACACGGTAACAAATAAAATAATGTTTACTGATCCCAGTGAGAAAATATGTTCCTTTTATGATGCTTTGTGTTCTTAGAAATACTGTTCTATTATTATTATTATTATTATTATTATTATTATTAGAGAGCTGACTACTCGTTGTTGATGGGGAGCGTTGATCGTCTTCAGTCTTCAGGGTTTTTTGTGTAAAGCTCCGCTCCCAGTTTTTGTCATTTCAGCTCCAGAGGAGCAGACGTCAGTCACACTGTGTGTGTTTCTTCTTCACATGCTCTCAGGGCTGGTAGCCATAATACGGGTCTTCTGAGTGAAAACAGAGGAAACACAAACACACTCAAGTGGAGGCAAAAAAACACAGAGTTCCTTTAAAAGTCAACTTTTTGTCAGCTGGAAAGAGTTTGCTGAAAAGTCGAAATACACCGAAAATTTCAGCCGAAAATGGCCAAAAACAACCGAAACAGGACGTTGTGATGACGCGCGCACAAACGCGCTCCTCTCTATTCCCGCTTAGAGTCTGTCCAAGTTTGGAACACCAATAAAATGGTTCCAACAAGACGTGCGAACACGGTGGAACAGCAACTGTTAAATGCTGGAAAGTCAAAAGCGACACTTGGCTGCACACAGCGCAGATTATGAACTCCCCGCGACATTCGCTCGGATCCTCGGTCGTTGTCTTAAAGATCATTACTTTAAGACGTTTGAGACGTTTACCATATTGACACATGGGCTTTATCCTCATTAAAACAGGGCTTTCCCTCTATTATTATTAGACATATTCAGCACACAGGAGGGTCACGAGGGGTGCAGCCTGTGACATAGGGCGATAGGCGGGGTACACCCTGGACCGTTCACCCGTCCACCACAGGGACACATCTAGAGACAAACAATCATTCAACCATCCATCGTGAATTTAGAGTGTCCAATTTACCTAATAAACCATTTTGCATGTTTTGGACTTTGGGAGGAAGGCGGAGAACCCGGAGAAAACCCACGCACACACGGGGAGAGAACATGCAAACTCCATGCAGAAAGACCCTTGCTTGACTGAAACCTGATCTGAAGTAAATCCTTGTAGCTAACCTGGTTCCTGGGGAACACTTTGGCAGCCTCCACTGCTGTCACACGCACCCGGTGGTCCAACCTCGCCCGGCTGTCCAGAAGGTCCAGAAGGTCCTGCAGGTCCTGGTTGACCATCTTCTCCTTTGGGACCTGGGTCTCCCAGCTTGGACTCACCTGAAGGACCTTCACAAAGAAACAAACACAATTAACTGTGTTCACCGATGATTAACCGGACTGAAACTGAACCGTATTTCTGTGTCATTAGCACCCAGCAACCAATAAAGTGAGAGTCTAACAGAGAGATGAAGCATCAAACACGTCTACACACAGCATAGGCTTCAGTTTGTCAGGTGTGAAACTAATGACCGTGTTATTACCTGCAAATCCTTTGACTCCTGTGGGCCCGTGTACATTCGTGCCTGCTTCACCTTTATCCCCGAGGACACCTCTCTGTCCTGCACAGACATAAAAGACACGTGGGACAGCTTGAGTGGCCTCAAATGTGGTGGAAGTGGTGGACAGGGACAGGGACACTCCATAAGATGGCAGTGGTGTAACATCATGGATGCAAGATGCCATTGAATCCCATAGAAGAAGAAGAACAACATCCTCTGGTTCCTCTCTTTCTTTTCATATTAATAAAACATCCACAAAATCTCACCTTGTTCTCCTGGATATCCAGGTCTGCCAGGTCTCCCCCTCCGGCCAACACTCCCTTGGCCCCCCCTGGCACCTGGTGGACCCTTGGGCCCCGGGATACCAGGCTCCCCTGGGGGCCCCACGGGCTCCTCAATGGGAGCCGGCTTACGACTGATCTCGTTGATGAAGGTGTCGAGCTTCAACACCTCCTCTGAAAAGTCAATAACATAACATTTATATGTGTGTGTGTATGTGTATATGTGTGTGTGTGTATATGTGTGTATTTATATGTATATGTGTGTATATGTATGTGTGTGTGTATATGTGTGTGTATGTGTATATATGTGTGTATGAGTATGTATATATATATATACAGTATGTGTGTGTACATATATAATATATACTGTATATATACACAGACGTATATATGTGTATGTGTAAGTATATATGTGTGTATATATGTGTGTATGAGTATGTATATATATACAGTATGTGTATGTACATATATATTATATATACTGTATCTATACACACACACATATATATGTATATGTGTATGTATGCATATATGTGTGTGTACATACAGTATATATAATATATATATATATAGACACAAACATGTGTATATATGTGTGTATGAGTATGTATAGATATATACAGTATGTGTGTGTACATATATGATATATACTGTATATATACACAGACGTATATATGTGTATGTGTAAGTATATATGTGTGTGTACATATAGTATATATATAATATATATACACACAAACATGTCTATATATGTGTGTATGAGTATGTATAGATATGTGTGTATATATGTGTGTATGAGTATGTATATATATATACAGTATGTGTATGTACATATATATTATATATACTGTATCTATACACACACATGTATATATGTATATGTGTATGTATGCATATATGTGTGTGTGCATACAGTATATATAATATATATATATATACACACAAACATGTGTATATATGTGTGTATGAGTATGTATAGATATGTATATATCTAACTTACTGTGTACTAGCTGCTCACAGGCCTGTGTGACCAGCTGGTAGATCATGGCCATGGACTGAGGTTCTCCCTGTTCAAACACCACCATAAAATATAAACACAATTTGTCCTCGCACCATCTCAAATAAAATATATACAAGTAATGAACATTACAATAAAAACACAATACAGTGACGAAATACTGCAATATATGAGGAAAATATGAAGTTAAAATACCTAATCACCTCTGTCACAGTAACTGCATTATTTTAAGTGTTTCCCAAAGATTGGGTCAGGACCCACAGTTGGGTCACAGGAGATTTTCGAGGAGAATTTTCCCCAAAAACAAACGTGTTTTAATGAATTTACCAAGCGCTTGCCAGTGTTTATTTTCAAATGTAAAATATACTAATCACAGTCCAATCACTAATCACGTTATTTGAATTCATTAAATACAAATAAGGAAGTTAGAACCCACCTTCTCTCCTCGTTCTCCTTTATTCCCCGACAAACCCTGAGATGATGTCAAAATACTTCATTATTTTTATTATTAACTGAGGTTTTCCAGTTCTCGAAAGACGAGAAGATAATAAATGTGCAGACAGACAGACAGACAGACAGACAGAGTGGGTGCTGTTATTTGTCCCCTCCTGACTCACCGTAGGTCCGACCGGTCCTGGAGGACCCCTGTCCCCCCCAGTCCCCGGATATCCTGGCATTCCTTGGAAACCCTGAAGAATATACACATATGAATATACTGTATATACATATTTTGGTTGGAAGAGGACAAAGAAAAACATCAAAATACATCAATGCTATATCCAATAAATGTTTATTAAATTAAAAACCTGCATCTTACTGCAGGAAATAATGATAATATTGTAAAAAACTGATTTGGCCTGAGGGTGGCGCCACAGGAAAATACATCAAATGTCCACAACAGGTAGCAAATATTACTACTATTAATAATTCAGTAAATCTGGTGACATATTTACATATATATTAACAATATCATGCAAATACTGTAAATAATGAACGTTATTTAGTCTCAACTCAACAAAAACACCATTCATTTTTAACAGCTGTGTGGAGTGAATGTCATCGAGGGCACACACACACACATAATGGGATTTGTCTTCTAAATATTGTTCATAGGACATTTATTTATTCATTTAAAACAATTCAAAGATTCCGGTGATAATAAATGAAAT
>NC_058031.1:25647973-25660473 GCF_019176455.1 Solea senegalensis
CCTAAATGTGTTCCCTAAATGTGTTTCCTAAATGTGTTTCCTAAATGTGTTCCCTAAATGTGTGAGTAATAACAGACTGACCAGTCCAGGCAGGTCACAGCAGGTGTCCTCTAAGAACCATGTCGTGTTGCAGACGATCTCAAACGACTGCAGCTGGAACTGGAGACAGTGAAGAACATCAGGTGTGAGTGTGCAGCATTTATAACATTTTATATATATATATATATATATATATATATATATATATATATATATATATTATAACAGAGTGAAACTGGACTGAGACAAAACATTACAGAGATTAAAAGTACCGGAGCAGATCCACTGCTGGGTCCTCTGGTCTTCACCAGTTTTCCCAGCATCTCAAAACCATCCGTGGGCAGGTTACCCAGAGGACGAGCAGGTCTTTCACCCACACGCTGGCAGTCCACGGACAGAGAGACACTCACCTGACTGACAGACAAGTGAACCTGAAATACACAGCAGAGAAAAACTGCATCAACTGGGAGCACAAGTCATCAAAAATGACAAGGGAAATTCCAAAACCTGAAAAACAATTACATTATTTTTATCATTTCTGTGTAAGTCAAATCTACATGTTTTACTTTGTTCACCACATTAAAAGATATATATATATATATATGTTTTATATGTATATATATATATCTTAAATGCTCTCAATGCTCCTCCGCCTGTGAAGCAGCACACACTGCTGATCCTGAGTTTTGATTGAGAGAGAGAGAGACCCCTAGTGGCAGACATTAAACACTGCGAGTAGCTGTGGAGCTACACATTTTCTGTGTATGATGTCAAGGCACTTAACATCGTAAAGCTGAGACATTACAATGTCATTATGTCGCACCAATGATTTGCATGTTGTTGATGTTGAAGTCTCTGTGTGTGTGTGTGTGTGTGTGTGTGTAATACTCAGTTAACCTCACCTTGTGAAAGCTGCCATAGAACAGTTTGTGGACCTGTGGCTGGTCAAAGGTCAGTTCCTGCACCTCTCCCCTGTAGTCCAGACTGAAGTAGACCAGGTGCTTTGTGGAAGCTGTGGACGAAAACATTTATTTTATAAAAAACCCTGCACAACATCTTACCCTCACACACAACCCACACTTTGTATTCTGCCGGCATCACGACCTCGTACAGACACACTTTCAAAAGTCTGACTTGAGACTTGAGGCTCAGTGTTGGGACAAAGACACGGGTGCAGTTGTTGTTACTCACGGTCGAGAATCACTCCCATCTTTGGCTGGAAGTCGTTGTCAGTGAGCTGCCAGAGGGCGAAAGGCTCTCTGGGCGTTTCCTGTAACACGCGGAAGGCGATGCTGATGGTGTGTTCTGGAGAGAATCCTGCAGGGTGGATGAACCTGGACAGAGATTATAGTACAGTCAGGATTTAACTGGGTCTGTGTTTATTTATGTCATTAGAGCATGTTTCCATAATATCAGAATCCATGTTGTATTGATTTATTAACATTCCCATTAGCTCTTGTAATGTAGCTGCATTACATTATATTATACATTATATTCACGGATATTTATTTCTATTATGTTAAGAAAGAAAGAGTCTCTTAAGAAAGGGAATGAATGTTCACGTCTAAATATCTATATATAGACATTAGAGGTCAACTGATATGAGTGTTTCTATGATTTTCGACCCAATTTCCTTATTTTCTCCATGTAATAAAACATAATAATAACTATAACATAAAAAATGCTTCAGTTCAATCACCAGTTATTGAACAACGGTGACGATCCGTCGCTCGAAACTACATTCTACGTCTCTCATGCAGTTATATACTATAGAATTTAAGTTTTAGTGAGAACAAAAACACCTGATACTATAATATAAACTATATGTAAACACACATTTCATGTACTGTATATGTAGATATACACACATAGACGCATCTATGCACACAGATATGCTGCATGTGAGCAAACATGTGCCCTTCATCATACTTCTTCAATCCTTGTCTCGTTTGAAAGCTCTTATTTTGAAAGGGCGCGCGTCTCACTTGGTGCTCTGTGTGAGCTGCACGTCTCTGTACAGCGTGTACGTGGGGAGCGCGCTGAAGACAAACGTCTCCGCCGCCACGCCCTCCACCGACGCGTGAGCGCTCCGAGTCAAACCAAACGCCTCCATCATGTCGAAACCTGACGCAACAAACACAGCAGCAGAGATTAAATCAAGGGCTTTTATTTCATCTTCTTCAATCATCACACGAGGACTGTGAGGGCGTGTGTGTGTGTGTGTGTGTGTGTGTGTGTGTGCAGTCTCACCTTTAACAAGGCTGTTTCTGATGGTGACTTCAGGACACACTGCAACACAAGAGGGCGCCGCTGACACATTTAATGCACATGGAAACTACAGCGAACAAAAGTCAAGGCTTTACAATAGTAGTTCACACAAAGAAAGAACATGTGGAAAAAGTATATATATATATGTATATATATATATATATATATATATAAATATATATATACTTATATATATATATATATATATATACATATGTATGTATACGTTGTTTTGCTGATGACACACTGAATTATGTCCCTGAATGTTGATAAACACTCACCTTCATTGTGGATAGGATACAGTCGGGGATGGATGGGAATTCTGGCTGGAGCTGAAGCTGCAAAACAAAAACAATAAACAAAACAACCATGACGATGTTTTATAAATACTTATTTAAAGATCTTTACTGAGCAAATCTCAGCCTTTATGTTTTATGTACAGTTCGTCCTCGAATATAAATATGACGGAGCCATGATCACATCAAACCTGTTGGATGGAGGATGGACACAGCAGTGCCCTCTACTGAGCCGAGGAGAGAATGCACGCTGATGCGATACAGAGTCTCCGGCTCCAGTTCAGTGAAACAGTGGCTGCTGCTGGACTCGTCTACACTCTCCTCCTTTGTTGTCTTGTCTATGAACACACACACACACACACACACACACACACACATACAGTACACCAGTGTTATAATGTAACGTAGTACAAATACTTTGTTACTGTATTTAAGTACAAAATATCACGTATCTGTAGCAACTTTTACATTTACTCCACTACACTGCCTGTAACTATCTTTGTTACTTGTTACTACCAAGTAAAATCAGAAGAGTTGGTATTATGGTCTGTTCTGCAACATGAGGTTAAATGAGTCTAAAGACACCTCCCCCTAACACTGAGCCACCATGGAAAATGACTTTTGACAGTTAAATACAGTAAATGTCATAAACTTTAAGACTTTTACTTCAGTAACATTAGAATAAAAGAGACTTCACTTCCACCAAAGTCATTTTGTGGTAACATACTTGTACTTTTACTCAAGTCAAATACCTGTAAGGTACTTTATACAGGACTGACATGAGGTTCTGCTCTCCTGTTACCTTTGAGAGACTGGATGATGAGACGATAGCCGTTGACGGCGGACACCGGTCTCCAAGACGCACAGATGCTGGAGTGGTCAGAGCGGACCACACTCACGCTGCTGACCCGCAGACTGGCTACAGAGAGAGAGACAGAGAGCACATGTCTTAGATATACTGTATATATGCGCCTGTTAAGTGTTTTATTACAGTTGTAAGTACATTTACTTAATTTTACTTTTAAGTTTTTTTATTGTCAATGTATCATTCCATATCATAACAAAACACTTTTACTTTGAAATTCTGTGAAATGGCGTCGCGAATGTGATTTTTTTTCAACAGGCAAATATCCTCAAGGTCTCAAACTCACGGCCCGCGGGCCACATGTGGCCCCTGCCACTTAATATGAAGTTACAATGGGAACTGACACACAACCTCCTCCACCTGTAGCTAGATTATAGGCAACATATTATACTAAATAAGATTGTTACGTTAAAAAACACTTTTACTTTGAAATTCTGTGTCATGACCAGACGGTCTTCTGGGTTTGCCAGTTGAGGACAACCCATAAGTCAGAATCTACTGAAAAGTCACAAGCGTCTCAGTCACTAGTGTCAGCTCTTCCTCAGAAGAACAAGATGTCGTTTCCATCAATAGAGGATTTAGACGTGTGGACGCCAGTGTGACGTCTGTGAACGTGCGACGTCACAACCTGTTGCACTTGGTTACAGAACTGATGAATGAACTCACCACTTTGTGCCCTCCAGTTTCCGCTCTGACTGTGTCTGTACCTCATCTCAAAAGCCCTCAACGCTCACTTTAAGGAGTTTCTGTCTAAATTGCAGAAGATCTGTCACATTTTGCAGCAGGCTGGTTCGTGTTTCCCTTGGGTGTGTTTGACTCACTGGTTTTGCCCTGAGCTGAAGCGCTGCCTCCTTCTCTGTTGCGGTACTCAGCGGTGACCAGGACACTGTAACGCGTATCTGGCTGCAGAGACTCCAGCGCCACCCGCTTATCACCTCCTGGCACCAACACCTGGAGACAACAAACACACATTTCAGAGTGATTTGGATGAAGCAGAGGAAGAGGAGGCGGCGGTGAGAGAAGCTCACTCACAGTGATGTCCTGACTTTCAGCTCCAGTCAGTGCGGTGTACGTCACACGATACTGGAGGACGTGAGCGTTGGGAGGAACCCAGCTGACCACCAGGCTGACCGCGGTCTCCTCAGAGACGGACACGCTGGACGGGCCTCCACCAGACACTACAAAAAAGAATTAGACATAAATATAGACAAAGCAAAGACATGTTTCTGTCTTCAGAAGTACATTAGTGTGAGACTCACTGGTGCTGTAGCGTATGGCCACAGCCTCACTCTGAGCTCCGTCTCCATAGAGCGCAGACAGAGAGATCTGATATTCTTTATCGTCCTCCACTCCCTCCAGGATCGCTCCTTCACTCTCACCACTGACCCTCAGCTGAAGAACAGCACAGGGACACAGACAGCAACACCTTCATTCTCATCACGTTCACACTGACACGACTGAGAGGGGTGAGACGAGTCGTCCTGCTTTTGTTGCACTATGCCGTCTCACCATTAGATGGCAGTACATTGCTAAAAGAGTCAACTTGGAGGTGACTCCTTCCTTCCAGAGACGGAAGGAAGGTTAGTTCTTTGGTAGGTCGGCACATATGTTGGTAAATAGGTACGTAGCTAAGTCTGTAGGTAAATCTGTAGATTACTTGACCAAGTGGAAAGGGAACTTGACTTGTAACCGGAGGGTCACTGGCTCAAATCCCCACCTGGCCAAAAATGGCTGGGATACCCCTGAGCAAGGTAATACCAGAGTGTGCCCCAGTGGCCTAATGGATAAGGCACTGGCCTCCTAAGCCAGGGATTGTGGGTTCGAGTCCCATCTGGGGTGTGGTGCACAAAAAGAACTGTGCTGCTTTATTACATCTAGAGAAGATACACAACAACAAATGTGTGTACTACTGCCAAAGTTGTACATTCACTACTCTCGGTTGTAGGTGTGTGTCGGCTGAATTTCTGCTGAGTCATTCCTCTGAGACGGCGTTATAATGACACAGGATGTTTTTCAGAGTTCTTATTTCAAAACAAAGTCTGTGCTTTGGTAGAACTGCAGGTAGATACTTATGTGAGTTGGTAAATGTCTGTAGGTAAATCCATACGTAGGTATGTTGGTGGGCAGGTCCATAGATAAGATTGACAGGTCATCACTGTGGGGAAACGTCTGTGTCCAGTATCTCACATAAAAACAAACACACTCCAGCAAGTCACATGACGCCTGGAGCCCTTTTGTGTGAACTCAGCATGTGATTGTGGTACAATGACAACACGCTGCAGCCACAATGTGCCCCAGTGGCCTAATGGATAAGGCACTGGCCTCCTAAGCCAGGGATTGTGGGTTCGAGTCCCATCTGGGGTGTGGTGCTGAACACTCGCACAAATAAACTGTGCCATGCTGCTTTATTACATCTACTGTGGAAGATACACAACTGTTGACATCAGGCATCAGTGTTATTATGGATCTGAAATAAAACTCCTGAGGTCACACGACTCCTCCACTATCACCTGTCGCAGGTCGCCTCCACTGAGTGAGATCCACTTGATGAGGTAGGACACGACGTCGTCAGCTGCTGCCTCCCAGCGCACGGTGATGTCACTGGCAGAGAAGTTGGTCACCCTCAGGTCTGACGGCGAGGGCACCTTCACTGAGAGAGCAGAGGGAGGAACGTGAACGTGAACGTGAACGTGAACGTGAACATGAACGTGAACATGAACGTGCAGAAACATGCATGGACTGTGATTGTGCTCGTCTTACGCGTGGTGACGTTACTGGTGAGCGCTGCAGAAAAGCCTTGTGGGTAGAGAGACTGCACCGAGACCAGGTATCTGGACAAGGAGGACAGGTCATGCACCAGCACCGTGGTCAGTCCTGTCACCTCCAGCTGGAACCATATTTTTTTTCAATCAGTCAAAGTTTTTCATTAACAATAAAAGACAAGGATTATATTTTAAACTTGCCATCACTACACATGTTCACGTTACCTGTTTGACGTCACTGCCGTGGTTGGTGCTGTAGATGATTCTGTGGCTGGGGACGTCCGCGGCTCCAGGAACCCAGCTCACCCTCATCATACTGTGGGTGACCAGTGGAAAGTGAATACTCACCGGTGCTGGGAGAGGGACTGGAGGGACACAACCAGTGAGGACACAACCAGTGAGGACACAAGAAGAAGAAGAAGAAGAAGACAGAGGATGGTACGAGAAAACAAAGAGACGATAGTGACAAAGGTGTTTAGAGAGAAGAATAGAAAGAGCAGAGAACAACAACAGACATGTGATTGTGTTATGATGCCAATAAAGAAGGAGAAGCTGTGCCCCAGTGGCCTAATGGATAAGGCACTGGCCTCCTAAGCCAGGGATTGTGGGTTCGAGTCCCATCTGGGGTGTAAATACGTCAAACAGTTGGTACAAAAAATTTAACTCAGTGAAATTCTACTAAAATCTGGAAGAATTCATCAGAGTTGTGAGTGTCTTACGCGTGGTGGCGACAGCAGTGACGGGGTCACTCGGATCCTCGTCATAGAGAGCGTACAGCGTGACAGAGTAGTCCGTCTCTGGATGTAGCTCCGCCAGCTCCACCACGGTCTGCTCTGCACTGTATTTCTCCTGCAGTAACCATGGAGACGGATTGGCGACATGAAATAAAGCATCCTTTATGTGGAGGTGGTTTCTTCAGACACAGCGGCTCGTACCTCCTTGGCGTCGTCAGGTTCTCCGTGGCTGAGCGCCGAGTACAGGATCATGTACTGCGTGGCACCGGGCGCTTGGCCCCAGCTCACCCGCAGCGTGCTGAAAGAGGAGGGCGTCACCTCCAGGTCGGCAGGCATCGCGAGGGCCACTGAGACAGCGGGATAGAGAGAGGAGCCGTGTTACTCGCTGGCTTTTCACTTCACTGTGAAGTCGGTCGTGTCGGTCTTACGCGTGGTCACGGTTCCTCTGAGAGCCACGCCCACGCCCTTTTCATACACAGGGAAGATGGAAACATGGTACAGAGTCTGAGAGGAGAGGCCTTCCAGCTGCACGGCGGACTCTGAGCCGGACAACACCACCTGCACACACACACACACACACACACGCGCACGCGCGCGCGCACGCTTCGCACACACACACGCCCACGCACGCACGCGCACGCACACGCACACACACACACACACGTAGGTCGGTCGGTAAATTGGTGGGTAGGTACATCCGGATAAAGATTAATAATAATAATAATAATAATAATAATAATAGTAGTAATAATAATAACAATAACAATAATAATGATAATAACACTACTTATACATTTTAATTATAGGCGCCTTTCAGGACTCTCAAGGTCACGTTACAATAAAATGTATGTGAGTGGGTACGAGGTACTGTCTGTAGACAGATACATCAGAGGGGAAAGTACATTGGTCGATCAGCAGGTAGGTGGAGCCTTAAAATGTCAACAAATTACGCCCAGTAAGAGCCCCAGTGGCCTAATGGATAAGGCACTGGCCTCCTAAGCCAGGGATTGTGGGTTCGAGTCCCATCTGGGGTGAAATACAAACATTACTTTAATCAAATACACAATTAAAGTTAAAAGAGCTGTTTACAGATGAGTAGGGATGGGTATTGATAAGATTTTTGCGATTCCGATTCCATTTTCGATTCTGCTAAACGATTCGGTTCTTTATCGATTCTCTTATCGATTCTCATTTGGAAAAAAGGAGAACAAACAGGTCAATTAGAATCAACTTTAGTTCAGTTAGAAGTAACATGACTTTACAAACTGTCTTGAGGTATAATAATAATAAAATAAATATTCTTGTATTTAGAAATTAACAACATACAATACAAGATAAGTTATTCTGTGGCAAATACAAGAATGGCCAGTAACATCCAGTAACATTTTTCTAATAGCCAGTGACGAATTCAGTCAAACTCAATGGAACTGTGCATTATTACAGCTATGACGAAGTTGTCACGGTCATTTTCTAAATTAAATGCAGAAGGCATTCATTTAATGTTAACTGTTAGTAATAGCAGGTTTTACAACGAGGCAAATGGCGCTAACATGATAGGCAGTGTTGTTACTTGCGGTATTAACAGCAGAGGAGGACATGCTAACGTTGCTGCTGCTGCTGCTGCTGGGTTGAGAATCACTCCGGACTCGGAGCGTATCGAAAACGCGACATTCATTCAAAGTTATCGCATGCTGTGTGCGCAAATGTTTCTGCATATTGGTAGTATTTCCTCCCGTTGATGAAATCTCCACTTTGCAAATATTGCAAGTTACCCTGTTGTCACCCTTTCTCGTGAAATGTAACCACACTTTCGAGCGTTTGTACCGCTTGGGTGCCATGTTGCCGGCTGCACTGCACTGGACGTCGCTACGCACGTTGCGTACCTATCTTGCGTAAGCTACGCAACGTGCGTGGTGACGTCATTCGCGCCCGCTCGGAATCGATAAGGGAATCGTTTGCAAAACTGGCAAACGATTCCAAGGAATCAAAACAGTCGGAACCGGTTCTCAACAAGAACCGGTTTTCGATACCCATCCCTACAGATGAGTGTATTATGATTGAAAAACGTGCACATGTGATGATAATGTGTGTGGGGTCAGGGTTCTGACCTCTTGCGGTCTCTGGCCCTCTGCGCTGTGGTAAACCACTCTGTACTGCTGCACTGCTTTGGCAGGATTGGTCCAGTGGAGCTTCACTTCTCTGGAGCCCAGTTCAGAGAAGCGCAGGTCACTTGGACTAGGGTAGGTGAGGACTGGGTCCACTGTGGGGTCAGGTTCCATTCCTGGAGACGAGGATTCACGCGTTACACATGCAGAATGGTCACATTTGGTAGATAAAAGAGAGGCGGGGCAGGTGGAGACACAGACAGATGAAGGGCGATTACGTTTTGTGATGCCTCGGTCCTCGATCCTCCGACACAGGATGTGGACCAGTCGCGTCACCAGTTTACTGAGCAGAGGGAAGTCGTTGACGTTGTAGACGTTGGCGTCCACCGGCTCCGACGCCACCTGCCTCAACTCGGCTTCATCAGCGTTTTTCACACCTGAGAAGTTTAGAAACAATTATGAAATATTATTAAGAAGTAAAATGGACGACTGAGAACTAACAGAAGCTGTATGTAAAGAATGTGGATTTTCTCTGTTTCAGGGATTACTCCCTCATATTACTGTGATCCTGTGTCCAAGCCTTAAATGATGTCCAGTTAAGACGCTGTCTCACCCTCTAACTAAACTCAAACCTCTTTTCAGTCTTACCTACAGCGACGATCTCCACGCCGGCGTTCTTTAGCTTGGTCGCCGCGGCGATGGCGTCATCCTGAGACTTCCCATCGGTCAACAGGACCAGGAAGAGCGGCGTGTCGGTCCTGGCTCCGGCCTCTTCCCTCATGTTGTCCTCCATGACGTGGAGCAGCGCCTGGCCTGTGACACAGACTCACGGTTAAACACCAGAGAAGACAGGAAGCCCTGAAGGCGGTCTGTGGGAGTGCTCGGTGTTTACCTGTGAACGTGTTTCCTCCCTTGTATCTAAAGTTCCTCACCGCCTCCAGCAGCTGGTCTTTCGTGGTGAAGTTGTTGAGATGCCACTCGGTGCGAGGGTCTCCGCTGTACTGAGTCAGACCTGAGACAAACACACATCAGCTCAGACAGTTCACCATCGGCTGAGTATTATTTTACTTAGTTCAAATGATGCACTATTGTTGTCACGAAAAGTAAAAATATGTAAATCTGAGACTGACTGATAGAATGTCTTATATTTAGTCACACACACACACACACACACACACACACAGTGCACAGGATCCATTTCCCAGAAACAAAGTTTATTATAAGGCTTATTTTACTCATAAGTGCAGTGTTTGTGCTGTTAAATCAATAGTGAGTGGAAACCCAGTGTGACATCCCATTTTGAAACCTCTAGTTTATTATTACTTTCATTTTATTTGTATAAACTATAAATATCCATATATATGGACGAGTGGGCCACATGCTGTCCATGTGCTTATTGTCTATTTGTCTCTTTAATTTATAAATAAAATAAATATCACACTGTATTGAAGTAGCATCACATGACTTAATGAACCAATGATGCTTTTCTTTGACTGATTCTACATGTATTTATTTCAAATCATTAAAGCCACCCAGCCGCCCACCCACTCACTCACTCACTCACTCATTCACACACACACATTCTCACACACACACATTTACTCACTCACACACACACACACACACACACATTCACTCACTCACTCACTCAGACACACACACATTCACTCACACACTCACTCACTCACACACATTCACTCACACACACACACACACACACACACATTACTCGCCACACACACACTCATTTACTCACACACATTCACTCACACACTCACTCACTCTCACACACACACACACACATTCACTCACACACACACACACACTCACTCACTCACAGACACACACACATTCACTCACTCACTCACTCACTCTCACACACTCACTCACTCACTCACTCACTCACTCCCACAGACACACACACCCCACACACACACACTCATTCACTCACACACACACACTCACTCACTCACATTCACTCACTCACTCACTCACTCACAGACACACACACATTCACTCACTCACTCACTCACTCAATCACATTCACTCACTCACTCACTCACACACACACATTCACTCACACACCCACTCACACTCACACACTCACTCACTCACACACATTCACTCACACACACACTCACACACACACACACACACACACACACACACTCACTCACTCACCACACATTCACTCACTCACTCACTCAGACACACACACATTCACTCACACACTCACTCACTCACACACATTCACTCACACACTCACAGACACACACACACACACACACATTCGGCGCACACACTCACTCACTCTCACACACTCACTCACTCACTCACTCACTCACTCACAGACACACACACACTCACGCACACACACACTCATTCATTCACTCACGCACACACTCACTCACTCACATTCACTCACACTCACTCCAGACACACACACATTCACTCACTCACTCACTCACTCACACACTCACTCAATCACATTCACTCACTCACTCACTCACAGACACACACATTCACTCACACACTCACTCACACTCACACACTCACACACACATTCACTCACACACACACATTCACTCACTCACTCACTCACTCACTCACCACAGACACACACACACCACTCACAGACACACACATTCACTCACACACTCACTCACACTCACACACATTCACTCACACACACATTCACTCACTCACTCACTGACACACACAACACACACACTGACGCATGCACACACACACACACACATTCACTCCTCCTCACTCACTCACTGACACACACAAACACACACACTGCCAGACATGCACACACACACACACTCATTCACTCACTAACTCACACTCACGCTCACTCATTTACGCACACACACACACACACACACACACTCACTCACACTCACGCACTCACTCACACACACACACACACACACACTCACTCACTCAACTCACTCACACACACACACACACTCACTCACCCTGCACAGGTGGCCAGTAACATAACAGGGCTGATAATTGACTGTTCATGTGTTCACCTGCAGCACTACGGGGTAAATAAAGAAGCTTGGTGACACTGGGTGAACGGGGTCCTCACCGATCTGGACGTGGTTCGGTCCGATGTGGAACGGCGTGACCAGGCCCTCGAGGAAGTCTCTGACGCGCCTGAAGTTGGTGCGTCCGATGCTCCACGAGCCGTCCACCAGCAGCACGATCTCCGCCGCCGCGTCGCTGTCGCACTCAAACGGTTTCCGTGGAGACAGGCCTGCTTAAGACAGACAGACAGACAGACAGACAAGTGACATCAACACTTGTTTAACTATCATTTTCTTCATGTTGGACTTTCTATATCAGGAGCACATTTGAGCGTAGTGTAGTAAACTCATGTAAAGACGTGTGTGTAACAATATCATTGTCAATTAGTGAAT